>NC_143553.1:92207500-92516944 GCF_054136105.1 Typopeltis vanoorti
AAGATCGCACATAGGAATTGTTTGTATTTCCTATACTGTAAGAGAAAGTCTTACATTCAAAACATGGAATTATCTCTAAAATTCAGCTCTAAATCAAGCAACATTTGAAACTTATTATTACTCAGTTGTGGTTAACTTTAAGGACACACAGGATCTATATTTTTATGAGAAGTGCATTGGTAAGTCGAAATCAGGCAAGTTATTAACAAACAAAACAATTTATTCATACTAAGACATGGTAATTATAACATAAAAGGATTTCATACATATCAATTGTTATCTGGTTCTTATCAGTTCTGCTAAGCTAACAATGCAACGCACATGTCTGATTCTCAAATTAAATAAATCAGCACTTCTGGCCTATAGCTTTAAGACAAAGACAAATATTTACATTCACATATACATCAGACACGTGGTTAGTTTCAAACACAATTCAACTCCATTTAACTTGGATCATTAACAGAATTATGCTAAACTAAGCTTCACATTCAATCTCCCTTCCAAACATTAACTCTTAACATTAACAAATACTCATCACTCTGCAGATAACAATCTCACAATAATTTAGAAGTACGGTTTTCTGACTTCATAACTTTACAACATGCTAGCAACTGTATAATCAACATTCCTTCCTTCCTTCCTTGCTCTAAGGTTCACAATCCATAACAGTTCTACATTAATCTTACTTGAAACCTGTCTCGGCCAGTTCAGCATTCAAGATCCTAGAGATCACAAATATAACATTCTATCCCGTTAGAACCGCAAACAGCTACTACTCCATGACAACGACGATACAGCATTCTTCTCAGAGATCGCTTAAGGAACTTTGCGATTGGGCTTCTCGAATAGGCCAACACCACCGTTAAAATTGTCCTATCATCGTCAAAATACTGCTAGCAGGATATCCTTCCTCCATCCTTGAAACGGATGGACCTAGGAATCTCTTCGAAGAGACACTGGAACAAGTCAGGAACAGAGAGTGAGCGAGAGCCAGAATGCCTGTCTCCTTTTTATTCTACCTTTACGACCTTGGGACTTCTTCAGATCAAGTCCTCCAGATGTTCTACCAGGGGTTCTTTCCCCCCTTACAAAATTGCTGAGTCATGCCAGGAAAACCCCATAACTCACTGACCTTCATGCCTGGTGATAGCCTCAGGTCTACATTTCTAATCCTGTCTGGGCTAATCAAATACTTTAGCAATTCATTCTAATATTTTACCATATTACATAAACACTTATGAAAAAATGTTAATTAAACTACAAATATTTTGTATTGACTTTCTTTCTTAAGTAAAATCAGTATATAAGAATTTTGTACAAAATTCTTTCTATACAAGAGTTTACAAGAGCTTCTCAACAAATTATTGTATGTACTGCTTTCATCTTTGTTCACTGGATTGCCAGTTTACTCTCAGTTTGATCCCTACATGAATGGTAGATGGTGTTCTCTCTTCACACAAAAGCACTGAGGAACACCTGTTAATGCAGGTGTTCCTCAGGACTTTTGTCATTTCACCTAACCTCTTCATGATTTATATAAATAACCTGCTCTCATCGACTGCAAACCCTCGTAGTTTTGCTGATAATAGCACTTTTTCTCATCCTGCTCATATAATAAGCTTTGCATTGCTCAAACATCTCAAGCTTCAAGATCATCTGTAATAAGTGCCTTGAACATTAATTTCCACAGCATTCTTGATTGGGACAAAAAACAATCCAATTAACTTCAATACTTCCAAAATATTTACTTGTTTTCTTGTAAACAAAAAATACATCAAATCTTCTCCACTTTGCTCCTGACTGCTGCCCAAACAAGGTATTTATTTGCTATTAGGACCTCTATCTCTTGTGTGTGGGAGTGATATTAAAAATATAAATAAAAATAAACCAAACTTTTTTTTTAAATATCAGCCCCACACACGAGAAGTCCTGTGGCATGAAGTTCCTAGAAGGAAGTTGCTCATGTTCATATATGAGAACACAAAAGTGAAGGGATGGTAACAGCCAGTTCAGTGGAACAGTGTCCATTATGAAAATACCTACAGAAGAAATAATGCAATAACAGGGCATGTATGGGAAAGAAAATGTAGGGAGTCAGTGAGAAAGTGGTCATCATTTAAGAGAATTGGTAACTTCTGTATACAATCAAGTATTTTGAGGGAAGTTTTAAGTGAAAATTATTCTCAGGATGGGTAGATTTGAGCTTTATAAAGTCAGGAGTTGAGCCGGAAAGAAATACTGTTTGGAATGCCAAGTTTGCATATGATATCAGTACTTGGTTGGACTTTGATAAGGCCTCTGAAACATTTCAGGATGAAGAATTAATGCTCAATGGGTTTTCTGTTTGCCTCAAGAGCTTTCAACCAACAAATGAGCCACACATGAATGCCCACTGACCAGCACCACAGCAAGCCTTGGGTTCCCAACTCCAGACCATAGGGTGAGAGACTTACTGCAATGCCACTGACTCCTGCAAGTAAGGCCACTTACTTGCAGCCGACTGCTCCTGATTGGGTAATTCAGGAGAATCCAACTTGCCAGAGCAGAGACCTAAGTAGTGCAAGATGGAAAGGGTAGTAAAAAAAAAAAGGCTCAGGAGAAATAGGCAACGAATACAGGAAGAAAGAAAGGGCCAGGACAATCACTGGGAGGTAGCTTTCACCATGACATATGCAAAAGGAGGGGTTTGATATTGGATTTAAGACTTTTGATGTTAGTGAATTCAATCTGCAAAATTTTTATTGTGAGGAATTTTGAAAATTTATTGAATTCTTTGGGGTGTATTTTCATGTTTTTGCAATTTTTTGTAGCATTTTTTGATATTTTTAAGAGATGTTTTGGTAGTTTAAATTTCCCATTTTTTTTAATGAAAAAAAAATGGAAAATTTAAAGAATGAGAGATGCAGCAGTAGCAAAGAACTCAGGGGTCATCACTCCCTCACAGGGAATACTCAAATCTCAATCCAAACTAGGTCTCTGAGAGTGCCACTTGCAAGCTGCTGTACTCTGACTAGCACCAAGCACAACCTGACAAAGTAAGTAGTAGCAGGATTATTTGCAATTTATCAAGAAGTTTCCGCAGGTTCACAATTTGAATTGAATCTGCGTTCAACAGCAGGCTCAGTCCCATATAATAATTGGCAGTTAGCCATTGGAAACTGCTTATAGCTGTATCCCTGAATGAAGGAGATACTGGTTCCCTAGTTAAAAGAATGGAATGTGGAGAGTATGAACAGGAAGATCTTCATCTATATTGCATGTAGGGGGATCCAAAACCCCACTCAAGAGACAAAACAAAGCCAATTTAATCCTCCACAAAGCAGTGGTGGTGTTTCATCAATCATGGACATCTACCACTTAGAATATAACAAACCATTTCAGATTTCCCACAACTCTACTATGGTGAGAGTCGACTCTGCAAACTAAATTTTAATTTATGGTTCTAAAAAGAGAGATGAATATAACAACAATAATCAAAGCTTAGAAACCTGAGCCTATGAGAGTTCCGAGAAAAATTATGAAAGTGAACAGGTGATATCACTAGTAGAATTATATTCAAAGTAAAGGCATACATTACAGAGAAACTGGGCATTGTTAGCATTCAAGAATGTGTGAGTGGAGCTAATATAAGGTGGCATGGTCACTTAAGTGGAATGAAATGAAAAGGATTAGCAAAACAAAACAAAGGCTTAATGCTGGGATGGAAGGAAAAAGACCAAGATCCTGATGGACTGATGCAATCAGTAGTGACTTAGAAAAAATAAATGAAAATCCTAACAAGTAAATCAATTTTTTGAAAGAAATCTGTTAATAGGAAACTAGCAATCATTTAAACTTAAGTATGTGATATCCCACATTCATCCTCCCCAACTTTGAGGAGATATATATATCAGAAACCTGAGGAGAAATACTATGAGCTATAGAAAGAAATAAAAACTACAAACCAAAATCTACACTACTAACATGAACTCAATTAAAATCCATGTGTTAAAGCTTAGGGTGCTTAAGGGTCAAAGCTGTATAACTGAGAAGAGACCTCCAAATAGCCTTTCAGAGAACTGACCACGGCTTCTGACCTATTGTCCAATCCTCACCTTCTCGTGGTGCACCCTGTTGAGTATCTACTTGGATAATGAACGAACGAGGATGGGCTGGCAATTTGGGATTTAGCCGACAAAATTGTATTGTTATTGGTTAAACCAAAATACAAATTGATGGTACAACATGACAAAATTTCATGCCAGCTGGGACGTCGCCCGGTTAAACAAGGCCCCCGTTGTTTTCACCAGGGATCCAGGGCGAACAGCGAAAAGTCAGCTACTGGAACAAATCTGAAAATACACTCCAACTCAACATCACCAGAGTTAAACATCGGTACTATCAACATAAGAAGCCTGAATGGGAAAGAAATGGAGCTAGCTGATGTTGGATTCTAATTATGTAGAAAATAGAATAAATGTTGTTTGATTCAGAATCCAACATGATTTTCCGTCATAAGAACTATATTTGTAGATATTATTTAATGTAAATAACATAAATTATAATTGATATTATATAACTACCTTAATTATGTCAAATATTTAATTGCTTAATCAAAGAAATGTTTTAATGGTAAATAGATTCTGTATTAAATATTAATAAGCTGTTTTATTTATTGTTTTGCCAATATTCTAAGAATTTATATTTGTGATTTAACTACGCATTTATTGAAATGTGATCATTCTATTTATTCCTTTTGTGAAAGCTGAATGTTATGTAATAACTCAATGTAGTTGTATAGCGTAATGTAACATTCGCAAGAATGTTTACGTCTATCGGTTGTCATGGAGACGCGTGAAAATAAACGGGCGCGTGTGAAGGGAGCGTTTGTGGAGAAGAGAGAAAAGAGATACGTAGTTGTAAGTGAGAGTCGGAACGGAACTTTGGAACTATAAGGTAGCAAGGAAGTAAACTAAAGAAGTAGAAGTAATTAAAAGGTTCTTAGGGAAGAATTGAGTAGATATTTTTTTCATAAGTGAATCTTATAGTTGGCTGAAAGCAAAGTCAGCCGTAGTAATAAAGGAAATTATTGCCGTAATCGGATAATTGGAGAACTGGACATTCAAAGAAGAATTCTGAATAAATCCAGTCAGTCTACAATTACGACTTATTTCTATACTACGAAAAAAGGAATTGTACGGAGTTAAACTAGTTGATGAATGAAAAATAAGAATAATTAATGTACCTTATAGTTTTTATCTGGAGTTTTGAAGCGCGATTAATAAGGCTTAGTTATAACCTTGGAGAATTTTTATAAATGTGTTTCGCAAGTATGATAAATACAAATTGAAAGTGTGCTCACAAAATATTGGAAGTACTGAAGATTATTTCTGGTAAGGACAGTCACATTAGTTTATTTCAGTGTATGAAGATTTAAGTATTAGTTCCGTTGCGCTGTTTGTAACATTAACTGTAGCTTACCATCGAGGCTGAGAGTTGAACTATAGACATTGAAATGATATCTACCGTGGTTAGTGCCTGTTATGAGTTAATCGTAGAGTGTAGCTGAGAGACACAAGGAAACTGTTTAAATAAGAATTTCTATTGTAATAAGTTGAGTATAGGAACTTTGTGATTCTGAAACTGTGAAATTGTATGTGAAAGTTTGGAAGATTGATTTATTGTGAATGACTTGACCTGATGTACTAGCTTGACTGAGTTATCATATTTAAAAGTGGAATACATGTATTTTGTTATATAACCATATATTAAATGTTTTGTTTGTTAATTTAAATATTGTGTTTGCCTGAATTTCTTTTTACTGCACCGTTCACAAAAATTCGGATCTAGCGGGAAACCCAGAAGGAAGGAAAATAAATACCATCGGCCTGAATGAGTGAAAAGACTGCTAACTAATTTTGAATTAATCTTACTAATTCATATAGACTTATCTAAGGATAGAGTGGCGCAGTATAATAGAAATTTCTCTACCCTTAGATCAGTGATTAATTTGCAATTAGTTTTCCTTTATTTTAATGAAAGTGACTTTTAGCAAGATGGCGGATTTAGAACATAACATGAAAATAGAACGTCACGACACTGAGGAATTAGAAAAGTACCAGATCGACATAATAGGGGTGACTGAAACAAAAAAGACAAAAACTGGCGAGATCTTTCTGAGCAATGAATACAAAATGTTATATTCAGGCAATGACAATCAAGGAAAAGAACGGGCACCCATAGTATTCAACACAAAATATGAGGCTAATCTTCTTGAATGACATGAGAATGGAACTGAACAATGAGACTTATTTCTGCCTATGGTCCCAAAGAAGGTTCTACTAAGGTAGAAGTGGAGAAATTTTGGGGGCTTTAGAAAAAGCAACTGACACAATGAAAAAGGAAAGGTTGGTCCTTGTTGGGGATCAAAATAGCAGAGTAGGAAGCGATTGTCAGACATACAAAAATATTTTGGGAAAATTTGGAGAAAAGAGCAAAGCTAATAATAATGGCAAATATCTGTTGGATTTCTGCTCAGGACATGGATTGGTTATTACTAACACCATGTTCCAACATAAAAAGCGATCACTATTTAGTCTTGAGCAGGATAAAATTAAATTTCATTTTGAAAAAAAAAAAAAAAACATAAGAAAGTTTTAAAGCGAATAAAAGTTGAGCAGCTATCAGAGGTGAACTTTAGACTAAAATATACAAAGATTATTGAAGAAAAAATGAGAGTTTGAGAACAGGAACCAAACCTTGGAGATTCAGTGGCAAGCCTTGAAGAAAACCCCTGATTGATTCAGCCAGAGACGCATATGGTGAGGTTGTCTGCAAGGATAGAAAAAATCAGAACTCTATGGTGGACACAGGAAGTTAAAAAGGCAGTCCAGGAAAAGAAGAAAGCATATCAAAAGTTCCTGGCGAATAAGTCAGCTTGTGCTGTTAGAGAATACAGAGACAAATGTAAGAAAGTTAAATACTGTGTAAAACTAGCTAAACAAAAGTCATGGGAGGACTTTGGCAAGAACATAGCAAATAAATATAAAAGGTGGCAAAATATTCTAGAAGGTTGTTAAAGAAACTTAGGAATGGAGGAAAGAGTGCTGTAAAAGGAGTTAGAGATGATAAAGGTGACATGAAAACGGGAGAAAAAGATATCCTTGAAGTATAGAGTAATTACTTTGAAAAACTGCTAAATGAAACAAGCAGTGATGACAGCACAGTGATAAAAAACACTGACCAGGCATGCAGTCAGGAATGCATATCCATACTTGAAGTAGAAAAAAGCCATCAAATGCTTGAATGAAATGTGGAAAGGCAGCAGGAATAGATGATATTCGACCAGAAATGTTGAAATATGGTGGTATAAAAGTCTAGCAGTGGCTGCACTGCATAGTTCAGAAAGCCTGGACAGAGGGACGAATTCCCAATGATTGGAGTAGAGCTCTAATAGTACCCATATATAAAAAGGGAAATAAAACTGAATGTGAGAATTACAGAGGTATATCACTTCTGAGTGTTCCTGGCAAGATTGAGAAGAATTGTGGAAGAAAAGATTGGTGAAGAACAAGCTGGATTCAGGCAAATAGAGGCTGTCAGGATTAGATCTTCACTTTACGACAAATAGTCGAGAAAGCATGGGTATATAACAAATATCTGTATTTAAGTTTTGTCGATTTGGAAAAGGCATATGACAAGATGTCAAGAGAGAAGCTATTCAATATGCTGCAGTTATATGGTCTCAATGGGGCATTATATCAAGCAATACTTAGTCTTTATTTGAGTTATAAGTCAGCAGTTAGAATTGAAGTACAAGAAGATGGTTTAATATTAAATCTGGTGTGAGACAAGGATGTACATTATCCCCTCGGTTATTCATTATCTATATGGATCACATTATGAAGGAATGTGGTATTAAACGTGATATCAAAATTGGAGATGTTAATGTCAGCTCTTTGCTTTATGCAGATGATGTTATACCTCTAAATAAATCCGCCACGAGTCTGTAAGATTCTCTGAATAAATTGAATAACCGTTGTAATAGATATGGTATGAAGGTCAGCAATAAAAAGACAAAGACAATGAAAATAGGCAGAATCATTGAAAATATCAACTGTGTTGTGAACGGAGAGCCTGTGTAACAAGTAAAACATTTCAGCTACTTAGGCACGATTTTTAGTGAAGATGGTAAATTAAATATAGAAATTGACAACAGAATCAACAAAGCTTGTATGGTAGGAAGGAAGTCAACTGAATAAATTTATATGGAATAAGAGAGAAATTAGTCAGAACACTAAATTAGTTGTATACAAGACAGTGTTCAAACCATTTTTAACTTATGGATCTGAAAGCTGGGTCAGAAGTAAAACACTTGACCAAAGGCTGGAGACTGCAGATGAGAGTCCTGAGAAAGATTAGAGGCGTGAACAGATGGCATCAATGGCAATATCATATTAAAAACGAAAATACTAGGAAAGAACTTGACATTGTCAGTATCCAGGAATGCATTAGCAGAACAGGTGGTATGGTCACTTAAACAGAATGGGTGAGGAAAGATTAGCAAAACAAGTGTTCTCTGCTAGGTTGTCAAGAAAATGACCCAGAGGAAGACCAAGATATAGGTGGATTGATATGGTACAAAGTGCCTTAGACGATAGAAATATAAGATCTGATAATGTTAAAGTCTTGACAAGTAACAGACTGATTTGGAGGAAAATTGTAGATAGGAAGTTAGTAATGATATAAATTTTTCATGTAGTACTATCATATCCTGTACACCCCTTGAGGGTACATGGCAGGAATTTGATGATGATGATGTTAAAGCTTAATTGCTTGAAAAGTAATGTTAGAATGCTTAATGGATTGAAAGAGCATTGAGAAGGATTAAAAATATTATCTAATACTTCATCTCAGTCACTGAGACATCATCAGGGAGTACAATATCTGCCTTGTAACACAAGCACACAAAAGTAGTACAAAAACTAAGTAAAACATGTGGAAGAAAGACTCCATCCTAACTAGGTGCAGTGCCCTCTGTAAACATTTATTAACAGCCTGGACGTAAACTGGGATCTTGAAGTATTAATGTTTCCCATATTTTGGGAAGTTTAATACAAACACATTTATTTATACCAGGCTGATCTCTGAGAGCAGTTGGAGATTCCAAAAAATAGTCTTTTTCTTCTAAATGTACTGTGATGGATTGGTTGGTTGGTTTATAGTTTATTTGCCACAAAAACTACAAAGGTCATACTGTGCCATATTAAAGGTTACAACATTAGCATTTACAGAAATTTGTAAACAATATGTCTACAAGAATCTAGTTCCGTAAAGCAACATCTATAGATAAACAGAACTGCTGCAGAAGGCACAGCAACACACAAGGTCAGAGGTTATTACAGTACTGCAAAAATAGTTAACAATATAAATTAATACACAAAATACGAAACACTAAGCCAAGGAATGCAGTATCTACATATATGTAAAATTATAATAGATGCTTTTATAGCAGTACAAAAATAGGCAAAAAGGGATTATTATATAATATGCATGGATGAAAATTAAATTTAGCAATGTAGTATAAACAGAATTTAGCAATACATATAGAGAGAATTACTAGAAGGCACACGGTGATCTTCCAATTGATTCTATGAGCCATAACTAAAGCATGTTCTGCAAAGCTCGATTGACCATAGTCATCACTGCAAATGTTTTTTTTTTTTTGTGTTCTTTCAAGTGGATTCTGGCTGTCCATAGTAGGCTAACTTGCAGGAACAAGGAACTATATATATACTTGAAACAAGTGGAAAGTCTTATGTGTTGGCAGTACATATTAGTTTATTTTAATGGTATTGATTACAATACAGAATGATAAGAAAATAATTAATATTAATTAACTTATTGGCTGATATTTTGCTGGTATTATATCACACATCTTCAGAGCACAAGAACAGTTTGTCACAGTACACGAAAAAACAAACATTTGGTATCAGGAGTCAAAAAAAACTAATAACTGGTATGAGACCTAACACAGTCAGGGAAAAAATTATAAAGGGAGGAATGGTGTGAATGTGAGTGTAAGAGCAACGATGTTATATAACTGTGCTAATGAGAGAGGAATGGGCTTTGTCATGGAAATGTTGATGAGGAGAGAACAATTTCAGGTTTGTGTTTCTCTGATTCAGACCCATCGTTATGTGTGCAAAGATGTCTATATGTCTAAAGCATTAGAGAATAATAGAGATCTGCAAGTTGTCCAACGGTATCAGGCAGACTGCAGACAAGACAATACAAAAGAACAAACAGGTAGATTATTGTCTGTACACAAATGCTAGGAGTATCAGAAACAAAGGGATAGAGTTTGTTGCCTTAGTCAGTATGTTGCGACCTCAGATTGTAGATATTAGTGAGATCTGGCTATCAGAATCGGATATAATAAATGGTATTGAGTGTAAAGGATACAGTATTTTTAGGAAGGATAGAGAGGATGGGGTGTACTGCTAATGATATTGGATGACTTGAATCCAATTAGAGTTGAGACCAATGTTTGTAGTAATACTACCAACATTTCCACATGAAATATTGTTAATACTACTAACAATATTTCATGTGGAAATGAGTTTGAAGCCATCTGGTGTGAGGTGGAATCTAACAAGACTAATTACATAGTGGGGTGTTGTTACAGACCAGGTGGATCGGTTGCTAGTGATGAAGAAATGCATCACCAAATAGAAAAGATGAGAGCAAAGAGAGTAATCATAATGGGAGAATTTAATTATCCAAATATTGATTGGGTAGCAGTAGAATCTCATGAGAAGAATGAAAATGCATTTATTGAGCTGTTGCAGGGCAACTTTCTCAAGCAGCATGTGACAGAACTTGAGGGCAAAGAGTATTAGGTTTGATTATAGTGTCAGAGGGCATTTCAATTAAAGAAGATGCAACTATTCTGCTTCCAGTTGGTGACAGCAATCATGCGGTACTCACTTGGGAAGTGACTAAGTTTATGAATGTTCCATTCAGAAAAGGTCACATGCTGAACTACAAAGCAGGAAATTATGACCAACTGAGGAGTATACTGAGTTCAGTGAAATAGGATTGGTTACTGGATGGAAAGGATGTCATGAGTTGAGGGAAAGCATTTAAACAACACTTGAATGATGCAATATCAGAATGTGTTGTCCTGAGAGTTCGAAGAATAAATACAGTAGGAGTCAAATGGATGTGTAATCTTATTAAGCAAGCGATTCGTAAGAAAAAGATGATGTGGAAGGAATACTGTGTGCATAAGGATGACGTCTGTTATGAATGTTATAAGTCAGCAGGCTAGCATAGTCACACTGTTTTACAGAGAGCAAAGTCTGAGTATGAAAAGAAACTGGCTCTGTGTGCTAAAGACAAACCACAAGAATTCTATCGATATGCTGCAAGTAAAAGAATGAACATGAAAGAAAAACTTCTAAATCCAGATGGCATGACGGTTACAGATGCAGAAGAGGTTGTTCAGTTAATGAGTATCCATTTTGTTAAAAGCCATCAACCTAGTGTACGCAACATTGAGCTCACTGTTACCTCTTCACTAGATGAAGAAACACAGGTGCATGAGGACAAGGTATTAGAGCTGTTGCACAAATTGAATAAGGATTCAGCAATAGGGACTGATGGAATATCAGCACGTGTGCTAAAAGTGTGTTTAGCTGAACTGCCATTCCTTTGACCAATCTGTTTAATATGAGTCTCAGAACGGGGAAGATTCTGCAGGAATGGAAGAAATGTATGGTAATTCCATTGCACAAGGGTGGTGCAAAGATCAACGTATCCAGCTATCGACTGATTAGTATCTCAGGAGTAGTGATGAAGATTTTGAAAAAATTGGTTAGGGCTCACATTCAGAAATGGCTTGACAGTGAATCTCTACTTTGTAATGAACATCATGGGTTTACTAAGGGAAGGTCATGTTTCAGCAACTTGCTCAAATTCTATAACAATGTTACCATTGAACTAGACAAGGGGAATAGATACACCATGATATTTTTGGATTATGCTAAGGCTTTTAACAGAATGTCAACAACAGTTTACCATGCTGTAAATAAATTTACAGCATGGTAAACTGTTCCAAAAATTGGGGAATATGGGTTTGGGTTATAGAATATTAGCGTGGATAACAGGATGGCTGACTGACATATCAAAAAGTGGTATAAGTGGGATGTGAGTCTGCAAGATTTAAGGTAACAAGTGGTGTATCACAAGGATCAGTGCTTGGTCCACTGTTATTCACTCTGTACATTAATGATATTGGGAAGGATTTGACAAGTGACATACAGCCATTTGCTGATGATGCAAAGATAGGTAGAGTAATCAGGAATGCTGCTGATATACAGTAATTGCAGAATGATTTGAATAGGCTGGAATTGTGGGCATGGGAAAATGGGTGTCAGTTCAATGTCAGTAAATGTAAAGCCATTCACTTCGGCACAATTAGATATCCAAATATCCAATATAATGTCATATTATACTGGTGGGACTAGAAGAACCTGATGAGGCTAGGGATCTTGGAGTGTTAATAGACAGATAGTTGAAGTTCAGGGGTCATGTTGCAAAGATTGCAAATACAACTCAAAAGATACATGGAATGCTGAAATGAACTTTCACATATAAAGATAAGGATATTATTTTGCCTGTTTACAAGGCTTTGATAAGACCTCACTTGGAATACTGTGTGGGTCAGGTATCCTGGTTTCTGTTGTGATTATGATATATTGGAGAGAGATTCTAGTAGCAAGGCTTATACGTTGGTCATACATAACTGGTAATTAGTTTACGGAATTAGCAACGCATATAAAGTATACTAATTAAAGGTAACTTTAATAAATAACTTCTTTATTTCGGCAACGTCACGTTGCCATCTTCAGGAACATAAAGATATGGTATGTGCATGCAGGCACTAACAAAAGCAAATGAGGAAGAAAGCAAGAAACTAATATCGTTCCTAAAGTCCTAATGGTGCCCTCTGGTGGGCTAATTTGGTTGACTTGGCAGTTGGGCTGAAGTTCTCAAAATGTAAGTCTCCCAAATTTGGGGTAGTTTCATGCACCCAAATTTGTTGAGGTTAGGAACGTTTTTTAGAGCTGCTGAAGATTCCTTGAATAATCTTTCGTATTTAAACTTGCTGCGGTGTATTATTTTTGTTTTCTTCCAACAAATTCTATGGTGGGTATCTATATAGTGTTTTTATAACCCCATATTGTAGTGAGGGGGGTGGTGGGATTGCTGGTGAATGTATCTGCCAGTATGGGTGGGTTTTCTGTAAACAGAGAAAACCAAAGATCCATCAAGCTGGCGGGTGATTAAAGTGTTTAGGAAGGGGAGGGTGTTGTTTTCTGGCCACATGGCTCAGACTCACTCCACTCCTTCCTAACGCACTTAAACAACCAACAACCCCAGAGTCCAGTTCACCTTAGAAAAAGAGGAAAACAACACCCTCCCCTTCGTAGACACTTTAATCACCCGCCAGCTTGATGGATCTTTGGTTTTCTCTGTTTACAGAAAACCCACCCATACTGGCAGATACATTCACCAGCAATTCCCCCCCCCCCTCACAACAATATGGGGTTATAAAAACACGATATAACAGGGCAAAATTAATCTGCTCAGATGACAAGGCCCTAACTACTGAACTAAACCACATCCACAACACTTTCTTAGCCAATGGCTATAACCCCAAAAAAATCCAAAAAATACTCAAACCAGTAAACCACAACCCCCTCCACAATAAAGATTACACCAAATCTATCACCATCCCCTACATCCAGGGCACCTCTGAGAAAATAACCAATATCCTCAAAAAATATGACCTTACTTCTTGTTACAGACCATATAAAAAGTTGGCATCCCTTATCCGCTCTACCAAAGACCAACCACTTCCCCTAGACCTACCTGGTGTATACCAGGTCCCTTGCAGCTGCAAATTGTCCTACTTTGGCCAAACAGGCAGAACAACAACTATCAGGATTTCAGAACACAAAGACTACATCCGGTTTCACCAGTACAGCCACTCTAGGCTAGCAGACCATGCCTTAGATACCCACCATAGAATTTGTTGGAAGAAAACAAAAATAATACACCGCAGCAAGTTTAAATACGAAAGATTATTCAAGGAATCTTCAGCAGCTCTAAAAAACGTTCCTAACCTCAACAAATTTGGGTGCATGAAAATACCCCAAATTTGGGAGACTTACATTTTGAGAACTTCAGCCCAACTGCCAAGTCAACCAAATTAGCCCACCAAAGGGCACCATTGGGACTTTAGGAACAATATTAGTTTCTTGCTTTCTTCCTCATTTGCTTTTGTTAGTGCCTGCGTGCACATACCATATCTCTATGTTCCTGAAGATGGGAACGTGACGTTGCCGAAATATAGAAGTTATTTATTAGTTACCTTTAATTAAATACTTTATATGCGTTGTTAATTCCGTAAACTAATTACCAGTTATTGGAGAGAGAGCATACAAAGGAGAGTGTTGAAAATGATATCAGGATTGTGGAATACTGAGTATGAAGGAAGATTGAATTTGTAGATTGCAGACATGAGAAAGGGGAGATATGATGGGACTTACAAACTTATAAAGATAAGGATGTTATTTTACTTCTTTACAAGGCCTTGATAAGACCTCACTTGGACTACTGTGTGCAGGTCAGGTCTCCTGGTTTCTGTTGTGATTCTGATATATTGGAGAGAAAGAGAAAGTACATAAGAGAGTGTTAAAAATGATATCAGAATTGTGGAATACTGAGTATGAAGACAGATTGAGAATTTGTAGATTGCAGACACTAGGAGACATGAGATATGATTGGGACTTACAAACTTCTGAAAAGGTCATACAGGATTTCAACTGATGAAATTTTTATGTAGGGTAGGGGAAAGGACGAGAAGACATCCTTGGAAGCTGAGAATGAAGGCCGCTAAGAAGGGGGATGAGGACTAGATTTTTCTCTCATAGGGTGGTGTGTGATTGGAATGGATTGCAATTGGATGTTGCAAGTGCAAGCAGTGTGAATGAATTCAAGAATAAGTATGATAGCTGATGTGTGTGTAGTATGTGGCCTTCCTCGATGAGTCTCTGGCTCCCTAGAGATCTCTCTCTCTTAATAATAATAATAATAGTGGGACTAGCTTAAAAAAATTGTAATGGACAACACAAGGAACTAAATCCTCTCCTTCATGGTTACATGGTGATCAGCATTCATGTGTTTAAGTAAAACTTCAGTTTAATATAAACCAAAATAATCACTTGATGTTTATAGATGATGACCTTCACATTAAGGTCATCATCTGGAGTATACACATATATATACAAAGAAATAAGCTATACGATGATGTGCATGATGATAAAGTTACATTAATTTGGTTCAACCATTAAAACTACTGGCCTGATCTCTGGTGGGGAAAAAAAACTTACTACATCCACACCAGAGTCCTGTTATTATTATTATCTATTTAGTTACAAAAAATAAATTAAGCTAGTAAATATCCAGAAAAGGAAGTGTATCCTTTCCTGGATACACGTCTTCCCTCAGGCAGTATCCTTCACTGTTTATTGTAAGCCTACACATACTGGCCAATATACACATGCTAACTCTTATCACCACCCTTCACAAAAACTTGAAGTCATTAACATGCTCAAAAACAGAGCTATAACAATTTGCTCTAATGAAAAAACTCTTAAACAAGAATAGCAATACATTTATAAATAATGGCTGTACCAAATCAATGAAGTTCTTCATAAAACTTAATCAAAAAATGCATATTTATGGAAGTTTTTTTTTTCCCCACTTGGCTATGCTACTAATTGTAGAAAGTATTTTTACCTTGGGTATAAATATATGTTAAAGATACCAAGCAATTTTAAACCTGGTTTTACTCCATTTCCCAAGTAAGCAAACAGACTAAAAGTCAAGTTTGCGCCTGCAATTGATGCAAGTCTAACTGATCCCACAGGTAGTGCAGGAACAGGGCAACTCGTGGCAAAGGTGGAACAAGCTCCGATCACTAATCTTAATATTTACCTTTAATGCCAAAACACATCTCCAAGAAGGGGATGTATGATGTTTTGTATTAAAGGCAAGGGGCCACTACCCAGACCGGTTTCGACCTTTATTGAGGTCTCGTCAGTGGGAGCTAGGCTTAGAAATACCAAGATTTAGTAATACAGAGCTTGTAAGTATTTCGCCAAAACAAGTTACCATAAGGTGTTTTAACCTTATTAAATAAAAATCTCTGGAGGAGATATAAATGTAGAAAGTATTTTTACCTTGGGTATAAATATATGTTAAAGATACCAAGCAATTTTAAACCTGGTTTTACTCCATTTCCCAAGTAAGCAAACAGACTAAAAGTCAAGTTTGCGCCTGCAATTGATGCAAGTCTAACTGATCCCACAGGTAGTGCAGGAACAGGGCAACTCGTGGCAAAGGTGGAACAAGCTCTGTTTTGGCGAAATACTTACAAGCTCTGTATTACTAAATCTTGGTATTTCTAAGCCTAGCTCCCACTGACGAGACCTCAATAAAGGTCGAAACCGGTCTGGGTAGTGGCCCCTTGCCTTTAATACAAAACATCATACATCCCCTTCTTGGAGATGTGTTTTGGCATTAAAGGTAAATATTAAGATTAGTGATCGGAGCTTGTTCCACCTTTGCCACGAGTTGCCCTGTTCCTGCACTACCTGTGGGATCAGTTAGACTTGCATCAATTGCAGGCGCAAACTTGACTTTTAGTCTGTTTGCTTACTTGGGAAATGGAGTAAAACCAGGTTTAAAATTGCTTGGTATCTTTAACATATATTTATACCCAAGGTAAAAATACTTTCTACATTTATATCTCCTCCAGAGATTTTTATTTAATAAGGTTAAAACACCTTATGGTAACTTGTTTTGGCGAAATACTTACAAGCTCTGTATTACTAAATCTTGGTATTTCTAAGCCTAGCTCCCACTGACGAGACCTCAATAAAGGTCGAAACCGGTCTGGGTAGTGGCCCCTTGCCTTTAATACAAAACATCATACATCCCCTTCTTGGAGATGTGTTTTGGCATTAAAGGTAAATATTAAGATTAGTGATCGGAGCTTGTTCCACCTTTGCCACGAGTTGCCCTGTTCCTGCACTACCTGTGGGATCAGTTAGACTTGCATCAATTGCAGGCGCAAACTTGACTTTTAGTCTGTTTGCTTACTTGGGAAATGGAGTAAAACCAAGTTTAAAATTGCTTGGTATCTTTAACATATATGCTACTAATTATATACAGTAAAACCCCGAAGTTACATGATAGGTGGGACCAACAAAAAGTGCGTAAGTCGAATTCGCATAACTCGAGGTATAATTTTGCATGTAATTTACATATACAAACATACAATTGGGACCAAAGGTTTACAAAAACACCTATATTTTTTAAAAAATATAATCATAACTGTAGTTTTTCTTACATAAAAAAAAAGAAAGTTATTTCAATGTTGATGGTTTCATCGAAATAGAATCTATGTCCTCCAAAATCTGTAAACCTTTCTTTTATGATTGTTCTTACTGTGGATTCCTGTAGATCGCACTTCTTTGCTAGCTCACAAATTTTCATTCTGCCTTCAAAATCTTTAATAATGTTGAGTTTTGTTTCCAAAGTCAATGTTGTTCTTTTCTTGCTAGCTGTAGAAGAATCGGACTTGCTTTGATTGGATGACATTATTATTTTTTATGTGATAAAATTTTTATCAAGAACATAACGTTAAACCAGCATTTCTCAAACTGTGTTCCGCGGAAGGTGAATAGGTGTTCCGCGAGAAGATCTGAAATTTGTCATTTTAGTTTTCTAAGCATTTTTCATGAATAAATATTTTATAGTAAAAATATTCTGAGGAGAATAATATTAGTGAATGTGTCGAAGGCTCAGACCCAGAACACCTAATGACATCTGTGTATCGTTAATTTTCACACATCGAAACCTTTCAACATTTGGGAAAGGGAATACTGTTGTTTATGACCGGCCATAAAAATTGCCTGCAAGCCCATTACAACAATTGGTCTCATATCTTCTGTTCTCAAAACTGAAGGAAATAACGTCTGTTACAAATGTCAGTGACCAAGCAGCATATTTTTAAACATGGAAGTATTCATGAATTGTCGTTAATTTTCACACTGAAATCTTTCAACAAAATACCGCCGTTTATGACCGATCATAAAAATTGCCTGCAAGTCGATTACAACAATGGGCGGCATGTTCTCAAAACTGAACGAAATAATATCTGTGTTGCAAATATCGGTGACCAATCAGCAAGGAAGTAAAAAGAAAATTTTTCCACTGAAATTGAAGATCAAGGTAGTCTGTATCCGGTTCTTAAATCTATTACTACTGAATACTTTCTTTGCAAGTTCGTATTGCAGTGTGTAAGTGCTTGTTCTGAAACCGGAGTGGCATGATTTTTTTAAAAGTAACAGGAATACAGAGTTAAAATTAATATGAATAAGAGACAAGGCACTTTGTTTAATTTTGGTATTAAGAAATCTCTTATTGAAGGTATTTGGGACGGAACATATAGCGAGTCATCCACCTCAAGCCTACAAAGATCTCCAGGATGTACAAAAGGAGGGGAAAACTACCAGCACACAGAAAAAAACGTCTGCATTCACTTGTAACTACTTATAATAATATTATAAATGTATTTGGTGATCAGAATGGGATATATCAATGAAAATCAGCACAAATTAATTTAATGATGTTTCCCTGAAGAAACTACGACATGCTACAACATTTCATTAGTCCAGTGATTGATAACTAATTTAAAAGTAATTTATATTTGTCAACATGCCACACCGTATACATAAGTATACTAATACTCTTTATGATTATGCCATAATTAATTATTAATACTTATGTTAATGAATGAACTTTAAAAAAATTTGGAAAGGTATTTACAAGTAAATTTCTTGGGACTGGGCCCTCGAAAAAAAAAAATCAGCTAATGCTTTTTTATTCCTGTATATAGGGAGTAGGTGAGGCGACTTTTAGAAAAAGAATTCTTCTTACTCTTTTAACTAATTTTATAATTAATATCTGATTTATTTCGAACTGTTTAATTTTTGTTACTGAACACTTCATCAAATCATTCTTATTACAATTGCTTTTACATTATTTGATACGGTTTAGTACTTTTCTTACAAGTATTGTTACAATTCATATTTACTTTTGTGTGTTGCAATCTTTTTTTACTATTTTGCATTATTCATTTACTTTTATATTATTCGACATTTCTTATTTATGATCTTATTGTTTTTCATACTAAAGTTACCTTTACAACACAATTCTATTTGTTTTTATTATAGCTCTGACAAATATTGGAATTTGAATATTATTGAAAAAATACCCATGGATTCTTGTTAAAGACAGGAACTTTAACACAAGGAGGAGCAAGTACTTCTGCTGACACATCTACTCATATGATTGGAGAAGATATGGAATTGCAAACTGTGGTTTCTTCAAACGCTAATATTAAAGAACAGACCAAAATGGAAGTACCATGAAAGTTATTTAAATTATGGATTTACGTGTATTGGCAATACACTTGCTCCTGATGTTTTGTGTAATAAAATACTAGTAAACAGTTCTTTGGCTCCAGTTAAATTTTGTAGGCACTTCGAAACGAAACACACTGATTACAAAGGAAAAAATATACATTTTATTAAGAGACGACGTGACTCGCTAGAATAAATGGCTACAATTGCTACAACTGAAAATGTAACAGAGGCGTCTTTTTGCGTGAGTTACCACATTGCACTTCATGGTGAAGCTCATACAATTAGTGAGACGCTCATTAAGCCTTGTGTGAATGACATTGTATCACGCATGTTAAACGAGCAGGTTGCTAGAAAAATAGATGCCGTACAATTATCAAATGATACTGTTTCACGCCGCATCAAAGATCTTTCTGCCGACATATAAAAAGAGCTAATTCATCGACTTAGACTTTGCAGTATATATTCATTGCAAATGGATGAATCTACAGATGTCGCAGGACTCTCTGTATTACTAGTGTTGTTCGTTACATATTTGATAAAAGTATTGAAGAAGATTTACTCATGTGCGAATATCTACAAGAAAAAACTACCGGAGAAGATATATTGAACTGTATTAATAATTATATTACAAAACAGGAAATCAGTTGGGAGAAGTGTATTGATATTTGTACAGATGCTGCTCAAGCAATGGTAGGAAAAATGAAGGGAGTTGTAACACATATCCTGCAAGTAGCTACAAGAGCCACCAAAAGTCATTGTGTTTTGCATAGACAAGCACTAGTAGCAAAAAGAATTCCTACATATTTAAAAACTATTTTGGATGAAGCCGTAAAAATGATGAACTTTGTAAAATCTCAACCACTTCAATTCAGATTATTTAAAATTTTGTGCGATGAAATGGGTAGTGCACATAATACACTTTTATTACATACTGAAGTGAGATGGCTATCCAGAGGAAAAACATTATTGAGGCTTTTTGAACTTCGTAGTGAGTTAATGGTCTTCTTTATGTCACATAATTTAGGACAAAATTTTATTAAATTATTAAGAAATTCTTCATGGTTGATGAGTCTTGCGTATCTGGCAGATATTTTTACAAAGTGCAATGAAATTAACTTATCATTACAAGGAAAGAATATTACAATTTTTAATACAAGAGATAAAATTGCATCTTTTTATAGGAAGTTGCAATTCTAGATTTCTACAGTTGAACAGAATAATTTTGATTGTTTTCCCACCTTGCATGAATTTTTGACTGAAATAAATTCCAAAGTAAATGAAGAAGTATAACGTAATTTTAGAACACTTGCATGACTTGCAATCAACCCTTTTGCAATATTTTCCAAAATCCAGTGAGGACATTCCTGGATTTTGAATCCATTTACAGTGACAGCTAAGCCAGCAGGCTTCAGCGCAAATGACTATGAAAATCTAATTGACTTCATTAGTGACTGATTTAAAACAAAAATACAAGGAACTGCCAATAAAGGATTTCTGGACAAGCGTGTCCAAACTAGCTATTCTTGTTTTACTTCCTTTTACAATGACATATTTATGCGAGGCAGGATTTTCATATTATGCTGCAACCAAATCAGTCCAGGAACAGATCCGATGCTACACCAAATATGAGAATTCAACTTTCTAATATTGTGCCTGATATCAAGCGAATTTGTAATTCAAAGACCCAAAAACATCGGAGTCATTAAGAACTTAATTTGCAATATACGTTTTACTATTTTTTTGTGTTTTGTTTTTACTAATTAACATTTGACAATAAATTATTGTTTTTTCTTAACACTTAGATTTACTTATTTATTTTATTTATATTTACCTAACCTACAAAACCAGCACACAGGAGAAAAAGCCTGCATTCACTCGTAAGTACTTATAATATTATAAATTTTTGGTGATCAGAATGGGATACGTCAATGAAAATCAGCACAAATTAATTTAATAATGGTTTAATTGATATTTAATTAATTATTAAGTATTAATTAATTGCCAATCATTTATAATTAATTAATTATTAATTAACAATATAATAAGCTAAATTACCAATTAATTATTAATTAATACATTACAAAATGAGCAAGGTGTTCCATAAACATTTCAGGATTTGTGAAGTGTTCCGTCGTCGAAAAAGTTTGAGAAACCCTGCATTAAACAATCACAAGGTTTGTAGACTATAAAAATCGTGGAAGAATGGAGACCATGTAAAACACATCAGTGCTTGTTCACAGCATGTGCAACACTGGCGAATATGGCTGGCGCCTGAAAGATACGATTAGTGACGAGGCGTGAAGCGTAACTCCTGATTTGCGTAAGTTGTAGTATGACTGTATTGGGTTTTATCCTTTATCCAAGGATAAAATCAAACAAAGTTTGCACCTGAAGTACATTCAGGACTGGGGCAACTCATGGTAAAAGTTCTCATCACTTTCCTTACCATCTTCCATAATGCAAACCACATCTCCTTGCAGACATGCATAATGCTATGCATTAAGGGAAGGGCCACTATCCAGACTGGTTTCGACCGTTATTGAGGTCTCATCAGTGGGAGCCAGAATCAGAGGTGGTGATACTAAGGTGGAAGTAATGTAAAAGTCATTTATCTATCCGAGTTGCCGAAGGGTGTCACACCCTATTATTAAAATTCTCTGGATTAGAGATAAGTTTATGGAAGTTGTTTTTTTTTCTCCCGCTTGGCTATGCTACTAATTATATATTGGGTTTTTATCCTTTATCCAAGTCTAAGCAAACAAATTTTGCACTTTAAGTACTTTCAGGACGGGGGCATCTCATGGTAAAGGTGGTATAAGTTCTCATTACTTTCCTTAGTATCTCCCATAATGCAAAGCACATCTCCTTGTGGACATGTATAATGCTATGCATTAAGGAAAACCCAATATATAATTAGTAGCATAGCCAAGTGGGGGAAAAAAACTTCCATAAACTTATCTCTAATCCAGAGAATTTTAATAATAGGGTGTGACACCCTTTGGCAACTCATATAAGTAAACATGACATCTCCATTACTTCCACCTTAGTATCACCACCTCTGGGTCTGGCTGCCACTGATGAGACCTCAATAAAGGTCGAAACAGGTCTGGGTAGTGCCCCTTCCCTTAATGCATAGTATTATACAAATCTGCAAGGAGATGTGCTTTGCATTATGGGAAATACTAAGGAAAGTGATGAGAACTTATACCACCTTTAATAAGAGTTGTCCCCCCAGTCCTGAAAGTACTTCAGGTGCAAACTTTGTTTGCTTATACTTGGATAAAGGATAAAACCCAATATATAATTTGTACAGTCTATCTATGTAGTACTCATTATAAAAGTGAGCAAAAATATGGGAATATGCATAAATTAAAATCGTTATGGCTTTTTGCTCGTTACAGCTATGATCTCATTATTTTTGTGCTCATCACAAAAAAATTCGACTGTGTATACACACATACACAAACAGGCTGCATATTTGATGTGTGAGAAGTTGAAAAAAACCCAACCACAACTTTTAAATGGTACTAAGTTTAAATCCATTTTTCAAGCATTCTTTACTGAACATAAAACAATCGACGTGGAAAGCGCAACTTAAATGTTCAACATTCTACTTTAAGAAACACCCATTATAAGAGAATGAATTAAATATATATACACACACACTGTATCTGAGTAAAACTTACAGTAAATTTTCTAGCCCTAGTATACCCATTCCTCTGAAATCTGTCTTAGGATCATCACCTTGGAAACCAATATCACTCCACTGTTTGGAAATACGTCCATTTAATGGACTACCTGGTTTCAATATCAGCCATAACTATAATGAAAACACAGACAACTGAGATATCAATTTATTTAGAATTAAAGAATGCATTTTGTCTCAAAAATTCTTATTTTTTTGAAGGATTATAAATACTTAATAAGGACTGTTATTTATGTGAAAATCACACTGAAACTAATATACAGAAATTTTGATTATAATCCAACTGCCACCATCACAAAGTAATTTCAGCAATTCCTAACAGCTAGTGAATATACTAATGTCTCAACTAAAGCTTTTTAACAGAATGGTATTTGAAAAATCACTATAGCAAACAACAGAATTTTTGAGTTCAAAAATTCTCTAAACTACATTTACTGATAGACAACTTTAAAATCCTGAACACAGGAATTTGTATTTATCTTTAGTTTTGGCTATTTATCCCAACAGCTTTAGCAGAAAGGAAGCAAAATGTTTAATGTTTATGATGATTGACTGTGCAGAAAACCAACTTTATTTTTGTTACTTTCTTTGAAATTTATTTTCAGCAAGTGGCATTTTATATACTTCATTCATCTTTGGAGTTGCCACTGAAGAAAACAAAGTATGACATTCCAAACTGACTACTTCATCAACAGCAAAGTGCCTAGAAAGGGAAGAGGCCAGTGGTTATAAGCTTCATCAAAATAGAATGTGATCTATCAACTATTTAGACTTATGTGCTGGTTTGAACCCATTATGGAGTTTAATGGAATAAATGCAGCATATATAATTAAACAACATGTTTAATCATTCCTATATTTCATCTGTCACTGAGACATTGTCATGGAAACAATATTAAAATTGCAAAAACAAATTTGCAGAAACACTAAGTGGAAAAAATTAGAGACTGAAAACCAAAAGTCCTATGAGGACCACTATGCTTCACCACAAAAAATACAAATTTGACTTTTTCAAGAATCAGCAGTACAATTTAAAAAACTGACCTAATCTTAATAAATATGGTTGTATTAAACTTCCACAATTTGGGAAATTCAAATTCTTAGGCCTCTTGCCCAACACAGCTAAGGTTAGCCAACAGTGTCCACAGAGGGTGTCCATCAATACGACTTTAGGCTTTCAGTCTAATCACTTAGTGTTCGTGCAATTTTGATATTGTTTCCCTGATGATGTCTCAGTGAGTGAGATGAAATATAGGAATTATTCAACATGTTGTTTCATCATTTATATGTGCTGTATTTATTCCATTAAACCCCATAATGAGAATGTGATCTATATTGTAAAAATTGCCACTGTCAGGAAAACTGTTGGCTATACATTTGTTCAATGTGTGTTCAATTAAAATTTAACAATTTATGCAATCATGATTTTTTTTTTTAATTGAGCTTTTCTGTTCAGTGATATTAAGAAGTAAAATTATTTGATTTTGCAGTTGAAGTATTGAGTTATTATTACAATAAAATGCTTTTATTATAATTACAATAATAAAAAAATCCATTTTAATATACAGATGTTTAAAGAAACCTACTGTGCTATTATTTGCAATTATGTAGTATGCTTTATTTGTTTAGTTAACACTGTCTAAATTAATAATGAAAATTTAGCAACAAATTTGAATTCAACTATGTGGTAATATATTAATGTCTATCACTGTTTAAACATAGCAGAATTTCAGCTGAAATAAGGATAGATTTCTATTCTTAATTTTAATTCTTTTATTAATAGCAACCAACTGATATTAAACAAGATGCAAAAATAAAGTGAAAAAAAGGTAAGTATAACTTTTTAGTGAGGTTGTAAGAATTTATTTACTTCTAACAAAAACATAGTGCTTGACAATGCTGACAAGTACTGGTGTGAAATACCAATATGTGATTGACTATTTTCCTCTCTTTCCACCCCAAGGGGGTGGAAAGAGAGGAAAATAGACTGGATATGCAAATATAAGGGGGACCCCGGAAAGTAATCAATTTTTTGTACATTTTTAATATAAATTTTATTAAAGAACAAATTAACATTATTCAATTCTATAATTGCCCATCATTAATTATAACCTTATTCCAATGATCTACTAAGTTTAGAATTCCATTTTTGAAAAAAAATTTTTTCTTTGGAGGCAAAAAATGATATCAAACTCTTTTGGACATCATCTTGCAAACGGAAGGTTTTATTTCTTATGCTGTGTTCGAAGGACCTGAATAAGTGATAGTCGCTAGGGGCAATATCCAGCGAATATGGAGGATGTGGTAGAAGTTCCCATCCTAACTGCCTAATTTTTTCTTGAGTCATTCTTGCAGAATGTGGTTTTGCATTATCTTGCTGCAAAATTACCCCTTTTCGATTGACAAGCGCAGGACGTTTGATTAACAATGCTTGATGTAGTCACTCTAATTGTTCACAGTAGATGGCTGCTGTGATAGTCTTACCTTGTTCCATGAGTTCGTAATGAATAATTCCATGAATATCCCACCAAACGCACAACAGAACCTTTTCCAACACCTAAAGATGGATGAAGTCCATCTTTAGGTGTTGGAATTGGAGTTTGATTTGAAGAAAGCCACTGTTTTTTGCATTTATTATTCTTATACAGCACCCATTTTTCGTTAACAGTTACGACTCGTTCCAAAAAAGGGTCATTTTGTTGTCTGGTCAACAATGAATTGCAAATCACCCGTCTCTGTGCTTTATTGTTTTCTGACAGTTCGTGCGGTACCCATACACCCTGTTATACACCCACTGAATATATTATTTACAGCCCCCCCCCTAGTAATGGTGGTCTGTCCTATTTGTCTAAAATACTGGATCCCACATTGACAAAGGATACTGTAGACACCTGGGAAGGAAAAAGGATCTAGGGATCTAGAATGGACTTTAAGGACCATGTAAAAAATAAATGAAACATACAAAAAATATATAAAATTGATAAAAATAGGGAAAAAAAAAATCCTAACCCACCCAGAATACAAAATGTACTATAGGTTTACAAATAACCTTTTGTGGGTGGAAGCTACATTAAAAAAATAAATAAATAAAATAAAAAATCACACAACCATTCCTAAAAGTGGCTCACATGCTACAAACCTTCTGAACTCTAATAGAAATTATGGCGTAATTATTATTATTACGGGTATCTCTATGGAGTCAGTAGACTCATCGCGGGAGACCCAAACTAGCAAAACAATATCTGTCATATCTCTTCTTGAATTCATTTACAGATGAAGAGCTCACAACTAAGTCAGGCAATGAATTCCACTCATTCACCAGCCTCCAGGCAAAAAACCTTGTTCTCACACCCTTGTTAACCACACTCTTCTTTAATTTCCAGGGATGACCTCTTGTTCTTCCATCACTATCACACATCTGAAACATTTTCCCTGCATCAATCCTATAAAAACCTTTCAGTAATTTAAATGTTTCTATCATATCCCCCCTCTTCTCCACCTATCAACCAACTTCTGCAATCCACAAGCTCTCAATCTATCAATGTAGGGAGCATTTTTTACATCATTCTTCTCTGAACCCTCTCCACAGCCTCCTCATCTCCAAGGAATACAGGTGACCAGACCTGAGCACAGTAATCCAAATGTGGAAGTATCAACGCTTTATAAAGGGGATTAATAACCTCTTTATCTCTGGATGTCAGTGTGTTCCTCAACAACCAAGTAATTCTATATGCAATCTTGGACACCTTTGCAATATGTCCCCTGAACTTCATCTCCCTATCTACCAACACCCCTAAGTCCCTAGCCTCATCAATAGCTTGGAGTACTGTTCCATCAACGTAGTACACAGCTGGTAATCTTTTAATCCAAAATTGCATGACTTAACACTTTTCCACATTGAACTGACATCCATTACCTTTTGCCCATTCTATCAGCTTATTTAAATCATCCTGCAAACTTTCAACATCAGCTTGATTTTTTATTGTGCTACTCAACTTTGCATCATCAGCAAACAACTGAATATCTCCCTTTAAGCCATTTCCTATATCATTTATATACAAATTAAACAATAATGGCCCAAGCACAGAGCCCTGAGGCACACCACTGGTCACCTGCCTGGACTCGGCTCCTCGATACACCATCTTCTGGTATCACTCCCTGAGCCATTCTCCTATCCATATCACCAATTTAGTATCCATTCCCATCTGCTCCAATTTGCGTAACAGTGTTCCATGAGGTATCCTGTCAAAAGTCTTAGCAAAATCCAGAAGTACCACTGTGTGGCCAGTTCCTTTGTCGAACACAGATGTCATTCTATTATGAAAAGTTAATAGATTGCTAAGGCAGGATCTACCTTTAACAAAACCACGTTAGCCTCTATAGAGTATCATATCCTGATCCATCCATAATCAACCCCACTCCTAAATTCTGCATAAATTTTGGCACACTATCCACTCATCAGTAATAACCATGAAATATAACTGTAGAGAGCACCAATGTCACCTTCCATGCAATATGGCTGTCCTTGTTCTGGAAGCCATTGTTATTCTAGACTCCACTGAATGTGTATCTTAAAAATGCTAGCTTGAGATAGTGAAACATCAGATTGTAAATACTTTATTTAGTTATTTCATTCCTTTGACTATATAGTTTATTCCAGAAATTTTCACCATGAATTACTACAACTATGAAACCTCAGTATAGAAGAGTTTCTGTTTAATCGTGAGCTTTATTTATGTAATGCTGAGTCAAACAGTTTTTTTGTATGTTTACTTTACTTATCACATTGATTGGGGAATGCTGGTAATTACAACTGCCTGTTTCATTGATTATCACTGATTTTGTTGTAACAAAATATGACTAATGAGAGAACAAAATATGAATGCATCATTTTATATTTAGCAAAAAAGAGAGAGCTTAGTCATATTAACTAAGTAATTGCAAAACAACAACCTAAAACAGGTACACAGCAGACATCACCAGTAATTAGCTTATTTCTTACCCAGTGATGGAGTATGCAGAATTTGATCATTAATACAGAATTATAACTTGGAAAGATGAGAAAGAAGTTTGGCAGTTGGCAATAGAATAAATTATTCTTCTGATTTCAACAGTTGCATTAATAACGGAAATTTTCAACTAAAATTTAAGTAATGAAACCTAAGGTTTATTAGCTGTAACAACAATACAATATGCACTGACTAGGTTTTCCCACTTAGAACCAGTGATATCTTTAGGGTGATAGACAAGTAAGGATTATAAATTAAATTATTTAATAATTAATTAACATATTAAAAGAAAGACAAATACCAAATAATATCCTAAAAGCTATCACAAGTATATATGAAAATAATCAAATACAAATAAGATTAAATCACAAGCTATCATATATGAGAGAGATAAACCAAGGGGTCCGACAGAGATGTCCCCTCTCAGCAACTCTTTTTAATATCTACTTAAATGAAATAATAATAAAATGGAATAAAAATTTACATCAAGGAATTAAACTCTCTCCTACAGTGAACTTAAACACTCTCCTTTTTGCCGATGACCAAATAATAATTACAAATTCTGAAGATAAGTTACAGAAAGCTATTTTAGATCTAAATGAGATAGCCAAAGATTATGGTATGATTATATCAACAGAAAAATCAAAAACTATGGCCTTTAAAGGACAAGATCCAGCAAGAACTAAAATAGTAATAGATAACAAGATTCTAGAATAGGTGAATTCATTTAACTACCTAGGATGTATGATCACATATGAAAATGAAAAAGACATAAACGTAAAAATTACAAAATATTTAAAAATAACAGGTGTAATAAACTATATTTAAACCAAACCTAGTTCAAAAACAAAAACTAAAAGTATACAATACATTAGCCCTACCAGTCTTAATGTATGGAAGCGAAATCTGGACAATAAAACAAAAAGACAAACAAAGATTAATAACAGCAGAAATGAAGTTTATGAGAAAAACTGCAAAGCATACCCTATTTGATCACAAAAGAAACGAAGAAATTATGAAAGAATTAAACCAAGAACCAGTAATAGAAAATATTAAAAAATATAAACATAAATGGATGGAACACATTCAAAGAATGAAAACAGAAAGATTACCAAAACAAGCTTAAAGTACAAGCCATTAGGAAAAAGAAAACCAGGACGTCCTCTTAAACGATTCAACGATGACTTCTAAGGCCGGAACAGGCCATGCTAGGCCTAAATCCTTGATATGCATGATGATAAATTAAATTAAATTTAAAACCTAAAATCATTTGAGTTAACAATCTAAAACAAGGGGCTCAGTAACAAGTGGCACCTTTCATCTAGAATGGTAGTTTTGGGATGACTTCAGAAATTTTTTCCCAGATGTCACAAGACTATTCAAGTGCTGTTTTCAGTACAATTCCTTAAAAGGGAATAATTATCTTTATAAACAACTTTCTGACATGGTCCATGGAGAGCCCTTTATCCCCCCCCCCTTCTACAGATCTATTTTTGAAAAACCCTGGAAAAAATTTACCATTTGGCGAACATATATTGACATATTCATAATTTGGAGACATGATTTATCATTTAAATAACTCTCTAAATTCTCTTAACTTCTTCCATTCAAAAATTCAGTTTACATTTGAATTAGAGAGAGAGTAAACTACCTTTTATTAAGACATTTAAAATAAAAAAAGATAACTCCAGTTTCTGCTCTGCTAGTTCATCCTTAATCAGTGTTCAAGAAACACTGTCCAGAAGATAATATTTTCTGATTCTCCTCCTAGAATTTCAACATTTCCTCCTAACTACCAAAATCCTCACATTTATTAGACACTGTTTCTATCATATAACACTGGAAATCTCTCCATCAAAATCATTGCCATACTTAGTGATAATACCAGAGTTGTCTGCAAGTCCATCCAAATCCTCTGTAACCTACTTCAATCTCCAAAAGACAGTAATTCCTTCTAAAAACATCTGGATGTATACAGAATTCCAGGTCCAGTGCACAAAACTAAGAATTACCAACTAATAAACTCAATGTCAATAATGGTTGCATTAATTTACCCAAAATTTGGGAGACTAATTTCATCTTTAGCCCAAGAGCTATGGGCTACTTCTTACGGTAGCTTCAGCTCTCACAGAATTATAACTCTGACTGGTGGAAAAGTTATGATAACAAGAAGAAAGAAGGAATTAATTTAAAGCTAGTGATATATCAACACACTTAATAACATTAAAGAAATTATATTTCTGGAAACTAGTTAAAATCATCATCATTAGTAAAATAATCTGCTGTGTGACCATTTTTGCAAAACCAATTTTTATTGTTTGTATATTAAAGGTGAGTAAACTGTCGATTTTATTTAATGTTTTTGAAAAATATTACCATTTGTGAAAAGCAAAATTACTTACTTTTAGTAAGGCAGCTTCATGTTCTGAATTATTTGAAGAATATGGGGTCTTTCTTAGATTCTCAACCTCATGAATCAACTGTTTATATCCATAAATTTGCAATAAGCATGTGCGAAAGGATTTCAAAAATCTAACAAACAAACAAAAATATATGTGTGTGTGTGTGTTACCATAATTAATTTAATTGTTGACAAGTAAGCAATTTTTCTATGCAATACTACACTGTAATAAATAATGTAACACGAATGTATAATGATTATGTGCACTTACCAACAAAATCAGATAGAAGCACATGGAGTAAGAGAAATTCTTCAATTGAACAATTATTTAATATTTAATTAATAAATTAATTTGAAGAATTTGTTTTTAATTAACAATTAATGAATTATACCTTAAGTTAATTGTTAACAATTAACTTATTAAATGAACAATTCATCAGAAGAAGAAAGAGAAGCAAAATAATCAAAAAAATAAATTCTTCAAATTCAGTTGCACTGAAGTGTTCACCAGGTCATGACATGGAAAGTTTAGGCTCATCTTCAAAACATGGTGTGAGAGCAAGACCGAAATTCTTGAAAAATGTGTACATTATGTCCAATTTAGTCAGCACATACTAAGCTGGCATAATGTACATATTTCCTTTTCTATTCTTGAATAAGTTTCTCCGTTGCACGCAACTGTAGCTTGCATTATTGTTATACTTGACTAAATTTCTTCATTTTTCCTCAAACAACTGAACTGCATTATTAACAAAAGCCTCTGTGCCTCTCTCGATTTTTTTACTACAAACTTTTTTTTTTGATGGGACTTCCTTTTCTTATTCTGTTCCTCCCTCCTTCTTCTGTAACTTTCTGTACTTCTAGCTATATAAGGCCTTCATGAAGTCTTTTTCCACAATTTCCAACAAATGTTTTTACATTTCTGTTGTCACCAATCTCTTGTATGTCTTATACTTAAATAATATGCCTTGAAGACAGCAATAACAGTCTGGTCCATGGATTGAAGGCATGAGATGGTATTCAGTGAACATATTAATGGGATGGCCATCATAAATATGAGTGGCTGTAAGTCGAAGACTGACTGCACAATCCTAATAAGAAAAGAAGAACATAACACACCACATTCCTTACTGATCTGATTAATTTTCTGATCATGCACTAAACATGGTATAGAATTAACTAGAAAAGAACCCAATCATGACATCTTTCCAAAAGTTGGTAGGAAAGTAAATTCAAAGAAGCCTGCAAGGATGCTAATCCATCAATCCTAATCTCACCAAGAATGATGGCTTAAATTATAGAAAAAGGCTTTCGTCCTTTTTCTATACTGCATATAGGAAAAGGTTAACAGAAGAACAGGACTGCAAAACTCAAAAAATCTACTAACACAAAAAAAACTAGGAAAAATAAATATACAGCAGTATGTAGTCAGTGGTCAATGGAAATAAACAGAACTTAAAAACAATAGGACTATAAAGAATTACACCTTAATCAGTGGCAATTAATGTAGTTCCACTTATTAAAGTATTTAATTATTTTCTCTTTTTAATTGCCAGAGGTCAGGCTAAGGTCAGTAGTTTACCAGAGAAGTAATGCTTTAGCATACCACAGCATATCTTGATGTAGCTCATCTCTATATGTATTTCTGATGGCTGTAAAATAGGTCAAAACATGGAGTGTTCTTTTACTTACTTTAAGTAATGTGGTCTAAGGGGATGAGAACTAGATTTTTCTCTCATTGAGTGGTGAGTGATTGGAATGGACTGACAATGGACATGTGTGTGCAAACAGTGTGAGTGAATTCAAGTGTATGATAGTTGTGTATGATAGATGGTGTGTGTGTGTAGCATGTAGCCTCCCCTCAATGAGTTCCTGACTGCCTGGAAGTCTATCGTCATCATCATCAACATGGTAGAGCATAAGCGTATCCATAATTCTACACAAAAAATGTTGAGCATCATGCAAATATGAAAGAAAGTATTCACTTCCAATATGATTCTGTAGTTAATGTCATCTATTCACTCCGTAAATTTTTCTCAGAACTCTTATAGCTGATCGGTCTTTGATCAAGTGTTTTATTTCTAACTCAGCTCTCTAAGTTAAAAGTGGTCAGAATAATGACTTAGACAAAGACCCAGCAAGAAAATTGATAAGATTGATGGCAGAAAAATAAAATATGCATATAATACAACTCTCATAACAGAAACTGAGGAAAATCTGGAGAATCTGGAATGGTTGATTCTATTAGTTGAGCATGTCAGACCTAATGTTACTTTCCTTCATGACGTGAATCCATATAGGTGATGAATAACAGTGAAGATAATGTGCACCCTTTTCTCACACTTGATTCAAATCATCTTCCTGTATTTCCTTCAGTTCTGAATGCTGAATTACAAATCAACATAGTATTGCTTAATAAAATAATGTCATACACTGTATAATTATAGTAAACTGAGCAGCTCTTCTCCACCTTTTCATGTGCCTTTTTCTGCTCATCATCATCATCCAATTCCTGACATGTACATCAAGAGGTGTGCAGGATATTATGATAGTACTATATGAAGAACTCACATCATTACTAACTTCTGATTCACAATTTTATTCTGGTTTAATCTGTTATCTGTCAAGATTCCAACATTATCAGATTTTATATTTTTGTCTTCTAAGGCAGCGCTTCCCAAACTGTGGGCCGCAGGTTTTGTTGAGGGGGTGGCTGTGAAATAATGAAAACAAATTTAAAATGTTTTAAGACTTTTTATTTTAATGGAAAAATTCACACATTGGTGTTGGTTCACAAACTTTGCTTCCTGCGTATTTCAGCGCTTAATGAATATTAGTAAATATTGCTTATTCATATGTTTCATTTCAAAGCAGTGGTTAATTGTATTTACTTCGAATGCTCTCCAGGGAAGCTCCAAATCATGTTCGTAATCAGTGATAATAGAAAACTCGTTTTCTATTATCACTGTCATCTGAGCTAGTTTTCTGTCACCAATAAAAGTTTCGCATATACTTCACACATGAAAAAAAGCTTAAACAAGTTTATGTGGGGAGATAGTAACTCGCTTGCAATGGTAAACAACATGACCTCCCTAACAGCCACTATACTGCAGAGGCAATAAAAACAAGTACTTTTATTATGCCAGTGAGTAAGGTATGAGGAGTCTGTGTAATATATTTCTCAACAAATAGTGCAATTAGAGACAACTGGGATAAAAACACTAATTAATGAATCACATGTCCCCTCATTCAGAAACTATGCTGTATAGACTGAAACAAAAGCATGTGTTGCATGGGCAAACACAGTATCTAACTAAAAACTATTGTTATTAATTAGATGTGTGTGAGTTTGATTTCCCAAGGCAGCAATAAAATTCAACCGAACGTGTTAATATTCGTAAAAGTGTTAAAACTAAGTAATATATATATATATATATATATATAATGAATGTTATGGCAGTTTCACATATGGAATTCGGTTGAAGAGAGTTAGCATTTCAACTCAATTGTCAGGTATGCTTTTATCTTTTGGTTGCGCGATCTTTTATTAATACTGCACCAATCACCTGCCTTTGCTGTCTGTTTCGCATTAGGCTTAATTACCGTAAAGGGAGAAAAGTCACAAAAGAGAAAAATGTTCCTGGTCCGGGGATTCCCTTATTCAGGTAATATTCACTAATTTCATGTAATCAGTCTGTGGTGTGCCAGTATCGGTAAGTGGTGATATTATTTGATCTATTCTATGTTAAAAAATTTAACCCTCAGATGGATAAGTGGCTGATAAAAAATAAAAACAAATTCCTGTGAACAATCAGAAGAAGCAGAAACAGACTCAAAAAAAAAAAAAAAAGGAAAGTATTTCATATTTTACCAGAACAGCCCGCATCGTCTTCAGAACCAAACGATAAGAGGTAAAAAATGTAATATATGCATTTGATTTTTGCAATATTCGCTGTGTATGTTTTGTATTGAATATAAATACAATAAATATTATAATAATATCTCTCTCTATTAGGATTTTTTTTCGAGGGGGGGCCGTGAAATATTTTCATTTTTGCAAAGAGGGGGGCCCCTGACATCCAGAAGTTTGGGAAGCACTGTTCTAAGGCACTTTTTACTGTATCAAGCCACCTATATCTTGGTTTTCTCTGGATCTTTTTCCTGCCAACCTGGTAGAGACCACTTGTTTTGTTAATCTTTCCTCTCCTGTTCTATTTAAGTGAACATACCACTTGAGATTAGCTCTGCTAACACATTCTTGGATGCTAACAATTTCAAGTTCTTTCCTAATATCCTCATTTTTAATATGATATTGCCATTGATGCCATCTATTCATGCCCTAATATTTCTCAGGGCTCTCATATTTATGGTCTCTAGTCGTAGGTCAAGTGTTTTATTTCTAATGCAGCTCTCAGATCTATAAGTTAAAAATGGTTTGAACACTGTCTTGCATACAGCTAATTTGTTTTGACTAATTTCTCTTTTATTCCATATAAATTTATTGAGTTGACTTCCTACCATACCAGCTATGTTGATTCTGTTGTCTATTTCCATATTTAATTTATCCTCTTCACTAAAAATTGTGCCCATGAAATGTTTTCTGAAATGTTTTACTTGTTCTATAGGTTCTCCACTCATGATGCAGTTGATATTTTCAATGTTTCTGCCTATTTTCATTGTCTTTGTCTTTTTATTGCTAATTTTCATACCATATTTATTACAACAGTTATTCGATTTAGTCAGGGACTCCTGCAGACTTGTACTAGATTTATTTAAGTATAACATCATCTGCATAAAGTAAATAGCAGAGATTAACATGTCCAATTTTGATATCAGGTTTAATACTGCTTTCCTTCATTATGTGATCCATATAGATAATGAATAACTGAGGGAATAATGTACATCCTTGTCTGACAACAGATTTTATATCACACAATCTTCATGTACTGCCTTCAATTCTAACGGTTGGCTTACAACTCAATAAAGACTAAGTATTGCTTGATATAATGCCTGATACTGACACCATATAACTGTAGTGTTTAGAATAGCTTTTCTCTTGGCACCTTGTCATATGCCTTTTGCAAGTCTACAAAACTTCAATACAGATATTTATTATATTCCCAGGATTTCTCAGCTATTTGTCAAAGTGAAAATCTGATCCTGACAGCCTCTATTTGGCCTTAATCTAGCTTGTTCTTAGAGTTTTCTTCCTTTTCTTTATACTTGTATAAATCTTACCAGGAAACTCAGTAGGGAAATACCTCTGTAATTTGCACATTGTTTTATTTCTCTTTTTGTATATGGGTACTATGAGACCTCTACTCCAATCATCTGGAATTCGTCCCTCTGTGCAGGCCTTCTGAACTATGCAGTGCTGTTACACCCTGATAACCAAGAATGTAAAAATTTCTATCATGGTGTAACATGAAAATAAAAAATATAAAATCCTATGTAAGTAGCTAATACAAAATATTTAAAGACAGAAAATATGCTTGCATTCAAGTAAAATAATTATAGCAGAAATTGTTTAACTAAATAATATAAAAGGGAATCTTATTACAAAAAAGGATATGGAAAAAACAGGTTAAGTAAGACAAAGAAGATTAGTGATAAGAATTTGCATGAGAGAGGCTAGTTTAACACTTGAAAAAAGGAGATTAAAATATTCAAGTAAATTCTAATAAGGGGATTAATATTTAGTATAGAGGCTAGCTTAAAACAAATGATGATTGCTCAAGGTCAATTCCCAAAGTGAGATGTCGTCATGTGAGAGTCACATGCAAGCGAACTGTAGCATGTTTTGGGCAGAAAAAAGCCACTTTAATTTGGTGAATGAGATCGACTCCAGTGGGGGGGGGGGGGGGGGGGAGAAATTGAAGAAGGTGCCGAAAGGGGCCATGCAGATAGAAGGGTTAAGAAACCCCCCACACACACACACAAGGCTTTTTTTCTCAGAATTTCTTCATGAAATTTTCGTATAAGTAACACGGGTTTTCCTGAGTGACGGCGTAGGTGTTATCTCCGTCCGACTCAACAAGGAAACAAAGTGTGCGGGAATCCGATCCCATATTCCTATTGCAAGAGACGAGGAACATCGTATAGTTACAAGAAGAAAGAAATTGTTTACATATCTCATCATCCAGTACTCGTATCGAAGGAAAGGGAAATCCATACAGAAGTCCATGCCCACGTGATGAGTTCCATAGTGATAGAATAGAAGATCCTGTGTATGTCCTTTATTCAAGCACGAAAGGTATAGATCGTGATAAACAGGGTTCGTCCTAGAAAGGTACTGTAAGATCTTATCAATTAAAATCGCATATAGTTGTAATCATTGTTAATTACTGGACAGTCGAAGGTATACTAGGACTTTAGTACAAATCAGAATAGAATAAGAGTAAACTAGTTTATATTATTTGATAAGCATTCATGTATTAGAGATTTATGTATGCGCATCGTATTTCATATGAGAGTGTCTTAAAGGTCAAAAGCAAATATGGGCATAGCGAAAGGATAGTTTAACCTATATTGTCTTGTTTTGTAAGTTAGATAAGGTAAACCGAATATAAACATTAATGTCCATGGTATTATAGCAATATAGAGCATTCTGACTAGTATAAAGTTAAGTAAAGTGTTAATTTGTTCCAGGATTACATGTGTATAATTATATGTATAAAGTGCGTTATGACGGCATGATTGCAAATTCCCATATAGAAATTTTGCCCTAATACTTGTATTTTGCTTGTGTAAATTTTGTAATTTTCTTCTTAGTATTGAATTGTGTTTTACATATTAGAAATTGAATTGTACTATGCTTGAGATCTTAAATAAATTTTTGTTCATTAATAATACAGTTGTCTGAAATTGCTGCCTAATGCACCACTTGAAAAAAACGTATGAACCTAATCACGCTGGAAATTAATGTGTTAAGTTACGAGATAAAGGGTCACGGCTGCTTAATAGTTTCCCGCTCAGACATATTTCTGTATTTTGCTCCTTGTTTTCGAATTATATATCTTGAAATAAATGTCCTGAAAGGCGCAGTATAATATAAATATTAGGGACATTAAGGGGAGAAAAAGCTTAAATATTTGAATTTTGTATTATCTCGTGCATAGTTAAGTTTTGAAAAAAAAAATAGAGATTCACTTGAAAGGATAAAAGAAAGCTGAATAATCGTAGATAGAGACACAACAGTGCAGCCACTGCAAGACTATCATACCTCCATGCTTGAGCATTTCTGATATAATATCATTTACTCCAGCTGCCTTTTCACATTTCAGGATTGTGATGGCTTTTCCTCTTCAAGTATGGATATATATATATTACTGATTGCATCCCTGTTGAGTGTTTTAATACCACTGTGTTGTCACTAATTATTTCATTTAGCAAATTTTCAAAGTAATTACTCCATACTTCAAGGGTATCCTTTTCTATAGTTTTCATGTCACCTTTACTATCTCTGATTCTTTTTACAGCATTCCTTCCTCCATTTCTGAGCTTCAACAACCTCCAGAATATCTTGCCAATTTCTTGATATTTATTTTCTATGTTCTTACCAAAGTCTTCCTATGACTTTTGTTTAGCTAGTTTTACAGTGTTTGGCTTTCTTACATTTGTCTCAGTATTTTCTAAGAGCACTAACTGACTTATTTGACAGGAACTTTCCATACATGTTCTTCTTTTCATTCACTGCCTCCAACCTCCTGTGTCTACCATGGATTCTGGTTTTTTTTATCCTCACTGACAACCTCACCACATACCTCTCTGGCTGAATCAATTAATTTTCTTCAGGATTTACCACTGAATCTCCAAGGTTTGGTTGTTGTTTTCAAACTCGTTCATTTTTTTTTTCAATGTTTGTGTATTTAAGTCTACAGTTCATCTCCGAAAGGTGCTTAACCTTGATTCATTTTTAACACTTTCTTAAACACTTTTTTCAACATGAAATTCAATTTTATCCTGCTCAAAACTAAATAGTGATCACTTCCTATTTCAAATCCTCTGTACATTCTAGTGTCCTGCACCAGTGAGAAAACATGACTATCAACAATAACATAGTCATTGAGACTTTTCTTATTCCTTGTCTCTTCTCTACATGCAAATTTATGCACATTTTTATGTTCGAACATTTTTGTTGGAACCATGTCCTGAGCAGAGATCCAACAGGTATTTGCCATTATTATTAGCGTTGCTCTTTTTTTGCCAAATGTTCCCAAAATATTTCTGTATGTCTGACAATCATTTCCTACTTTGCTATTTAGATCCCCAACAAGGACCAACTTTTCATTTTTCATTGTGTCATTTGCTTTCTCTAAAGCCTTAAAAAATTCCTTCACTTCTACCTTAGTAGAACCTTCTGTGAGACCATAGGCACAAATAAGTCCAGTTCCCCATTCTGATATTTGCCCTCATCACTCTACTTGATATTGCCTGCCATTCAAGAAGATTAGCCTCATATTTAGTGCTGAATACTATAGTTACTACTTCTTTTCCCTGATTGTTATTGCCTGATTATAATATTTTGTATTTACTGCTTGGAAAGATCTCACCAGTTTTTGTCTTTTTTTTTTTTTTTTTTTTTTTTTGTTTGTCTGTTTTAGTCACACCTATTATGTTGTTCTGTACTTATCCAATTCCTCGGCCAGCTCCATTTCTTTGCCATTCAGGCTTCCTATGTTGATAGTACCAATCTTGAACTGGTGATATTGAGTTGGGAGTGTGTTTCGGGATTTTTTTTTTAAAACATTTTTCCAGATCAATATAACTTAAATTGAGATCCTTATCAAATTTTCATGTTTTCTCAATTTTCAATTTCTGAGTTTTCTCTGGAAAATCTGATCCTGACAACCTCTATTTGACCTGAACCCAGCTTGTTCTCGAAGTTTCCCAAATCCACATTTTTTTTTAGAATCTTCTCAAGTATCTATACTTGAGAAGATTCTAGGAAAAATTCTAAGATTAGGTCTAACATCATTTGAAGATATTCAACTCGACTCTTTACTTTATGAAGATAACGTTATGCTCTTAAATAAATCTAATACAAGTCTGCATGTTTGCCTTACTAAATAGAATAACTGCTGGAAAAAATTTGGTGTGAAAATCAGCAATAAAAAGACAGCTATGAACCTTCAGGAACACTGCATAAATCTTAGTGGAAAACTCCATAAGAAAATTCCTTCGTAATTCTCACATTCAATTTTCACTTTTTATGGATGGTACTATGCAAGCCATACTACAATCATCTGGAATTCACTCTTCTGACTGCGACTGAATTATGTAGTGCAGCACAAACTTTTAGATCTCCATATTTGAGGATTTCTGGTTGAGTACATACTTCATCTGACTTTTCTACCTTAATTTTTTTCTCTTTTTCTACCTTAAATCAGGAATGCAATCAGGGGTACACTAACATGTAGTCCTGATTGCATTCCTCTTGAATTTTCTACCACTGTCCTGTCACTTCTTGTTTCATTTAACAATATTTCAAAGTAATTAGTCCTCACATCTACAATATCTTTATCTTCAATTTTCATGTCGATTCCTTTTCAATACTCTTTGCTCAATTTCTACTTTTTCAAGTCTCCAGTTTTGCTGCCTTCCTTATATTTATCTTCTATATTCTTACAAATCTTACCTTGACTTTTATTTTTTAGCTTTGACACAATACATGGTTTTTCTTACATTTATCTCTGTATTCTGTTAAAGCATCTGCATTCTTTCTAGCTAGGAAATTTTGATATGCTTTGTTTTTCATGAGTGCCTCTAACTTGTTGAGTCCATTATGGAATTGAAATTTTTCACCTTGCACATGATTCCCTTGATGAATCAATGTTTTTGTTTGTGAATGAGTCTCCAAGATTCGAATGTCTCAAGACCTTCACTTTTTCTCAAATGATATTTGAATAGTGAGTCAACAATTTACCTCTGAAAGTTGCTCAACTGATTCTTTTTTAAAACTTTCTTACATGTTTTCTTCTTGTTTTCAAATTCTTTCATTTTTTCTTCAATCATGTTTGTGTATTTGAGTCACAATAGTTCACTCTGAAAGCTGCTTAACTTTGATTCATTTTAAACCTTTCTTACACACTTTCTTTTCAATATGATATTAAATTGTATCCTGCTCAAAACTAAATGGTGATCACTATCTAATTCAAATCCTCTGTGAACCAGTATGAAGAAATTGCTATCAACTATAACACAATTAAGCTTTTTCTATTTATTTGTATTTCTTGAGTATATTCAGAGAAGAGGCTAAGTGTATGTAGAGGGATTATTTCATGATAGTTATAAGAATCAGTTACATGTAATCTGATGAATTTATCTAAAACAAGGAAGGAGGAGATTTAATTAAAGTTAATAAGTTGGTTTGTTCATGGCCTATACAATGTAGATAGGAGTTGCCTATACAATGTAGATAGCAGTTGGCTGATCTATTAGAGAGAGAATAAATATATTAAGTTCATTTCTTACTGTTAGAGTATAAAATATGTGGAATTGCCTTCATCAGTGGGTTATAAAAGCAATGAATTTATGTAGGAAGAATTAGATAGCTATAATGGCTGGATGATGAGTTAATTATAATATATATGAGGGTTGTTTGAAGAGTTTGGTAAATTTCCAATAGATGGCGACACAATTTGTTCATTCATACCAGTGTCGGCACATATCATCTTTTCAATGTCCCTGGCAAAATTTTAGCCACGTGCAACACGTAGTCGTTTGGCAAACATTTAAAATGACCGTGTTTGCATTTTTCATAAAAATGGAGAAAAACGACTTCGTGCAGTGATAAAACACTTTTATTTGAAGAAGTGGCTGGCCACACAGATCAAAGCCGAGTTAGATGCAATTCATGGGGACTCTGCACCAGCATTAAAGACTATTTATTTTTGGATAAATGAGTTTAAACGTGGTTGAAGTCCCTTGAAGATGAAGCACGCTCCAAACACCCGATTGAGGTCACTAGAAAGGAAATGATTGACAAAATCCGTTATGTAAGACCGCCGAGTGAAAGTGCGTGATATTGTTGAGATTGTAGGCATCTCAACTGAATGGGTGTATGAAAAATTGCACATGAAAAAACTATGTGTGTGATGGGACCACAACTGTTGACTGTCGATAAGAAACGAATGCGAAAAGACATTTCACCAGTGTTTGGCGATGTTTAATTGCAATTCGCAGGATTTTTTGCATCAATTCATGACTGTAGATGAACCTTGGATTCACCGACACTACACACCTGAGTCCAAGCGGCAGTCAAAACAGTGGACAATGCCAGGTGAAAAAGCACCGAAAAAAGCGACGACCATTTTGTCAGCTGGGAAGGTGATGGCTACTGTTTTTTGGGATTCCCAAGTAATTAGGAAAGAACTTGACATTGTCAGTATCCAGGAACGCATTAGTAGAGCTAATCTCAGGTGGTATGGTCACTTAAACAGAATGGGCAAAGAAAGATTAGCAAAACAAGTGTTCTCTGCCAGGTTGGCAGCAAAACGACCCAGAGGAAGACCAAGATATAGGTGGATTGATCCTGTACAAAGTGCCTTAGACGATAGAAATATAAGATCTGATAATGTTGGAGTCTTGACAAGTAATAGACTGATTTGGAGGAAAATTGTAGATAGGAAGTTAATAATGATGTAATTTTTTTCATGTAGTACTATCATATCCTGTACATCCCTTGAGGGTACATGGCAGGAATTTGATGATGATGAAGTAATTATCACGATAGACTATTTGGAAAAGGTTAAGACAATAACAGGAGTCTATTATGCATCATTGTTGGACCCTTTAAAAGAAGAACTGAAGCAAAAATGGCCAGCATTGGTGCACAAAAAAAAAAGTGCTCTTTCATCAAGACAATGCACCATCCCACACATTGGAGGTCGCAATGGCAAAATTGCACGAATAGAAGTTCAAATTCGTTCCACATCCATTGTATTCTCTGGACTTAGTCCCATGTAACTTCTTCTTGTTCCCAAACTTAAAAATTTTGCTTGGTGGGAAAAAATTTTCTTCGAACGAGGATGTCATAAAGGCTGTCAATGACTATTTTGCACAATTTGACAAATCCTACTTTTTAGATGGGATGAAAAAATTGGAAACTCGCTGGACCAAATGTGTATAACTCAATGAAGACTATGTTGAGAAATAAAGGTGATTTTTCCATAAAAATGTGTAACTTATATTTTTACGAAACTTTTCAAACAACCCTTGTATATAATTGGTTATCTAATCTGGTAGTGTCCATGTCAGCTGTTATGTGCATATGTATTAATAAAAATGGGGGAGCAAAAAAAAAAATATGTATGTATGTATGTGTGTGTATGTATATATATACGTGCACACACCATCAAATTCCTGCCATGTACTCTCAAGGGCTGTACAGGATATGACAGTAGTACATGAAAAATTTATATCATTACAAAATATAAAATGATAGTACAACATGACAGAATATATTCATATATACAGAGTCTGTCAAAAAAAAATGTATACACACTTAAACATGGATTATGGACTTTTTTCAAAGTTGGATCGAATTAGCAACGTGCAGTATGATGTTCTCTCAAAAGATGTCATTACTCACATGAATATTAGCATCAACATGTGACCGATAGGACAATCAAACAAAATGGCAAAGGCACAACTGTCGTTCGAGGAATGCAAGACCATTTTGAGCCCCCCCCATGTTCTCCTGATTTAACACCCTTGGAGTTCTACCTATGGGGGGGGGGGGACTCTAAAGGATGTAGTGTATCATAGAAAACCAGCCACCCTGGTGGCCCTTCAGAAAAAAGTTGAAACAGCATGCGCAGCAATCCCACTGGACACTTTGGCCAACGTTGCCCAAGCAGTAGTTCGCCGTAATAATAAGTGTCTGGACAAAAAATGTAACCACTTTGAGCATCTCGTGTAATTGTAGAAGTTAAAGGTAACTTGTATTCATCCCTTGATGTCAGTATCAATTTAGTATTACAATTTTTATAGAGGTTTTTCTTTTGCTGAAGTGCATATACATTTTTTTGATGGAAAAATGTATGGAAAAATATATAAAATAAAATAAGAAATGGCATAAGGAAAAGAAAATGAAAGAAAGAATAAGATGAATGTTATATTATGCAAATATTATATGAATATATATAACATTCACTCATCTTATATTGTATTATATTATAGTGAATATAATATATATATAATGGTTATCTAATCTGGTAGTGTCCATGTCAATTGTTATATGTATAATTATATATGAGGAAAAAATATACAGAGTCCATCAAAACAATGTACACACTTCAATAGATGTCATTTATGGACTTTTTTCGAAGTTGAATCAAATTACAGTAGCAATGTGTAGTATGATGTTCGCTCAAAAGATGTTGTTACTCACATAAATACCAGCTTCAACATGTGACCAGTAGGACAGTTAGACTTGTTGCAAGGAAGCAAGACTTGTTGCTGTGTGAGACCTCCCAGATCTTCCCTTGTGCACATCACACACGGTACCATGGGTCTCAAACTTATCATGAATACGTACAATTGTCAGGCATGTTGGAGATTGTGTTGCAAACTCATTCCTCCATTGTCATTGAACTTCAACAACATTCTCAAATTTGAAATACTACTTTAAAATGGTCTTGCGTTCCTCGAATGACAATTGTGCCTTGGCCATTTTGTTTGACTGTCTTATTGGTCACTTGTTGATGCTATTATTCATGTGAATAACAATATCTTTTTTTTTTGAGAGAACATCATACTACACGTTGCCTACTGTAATTCGATCCAACTTCGAAAAAAGTCCATAGATGACATCTGTTCAAGTGTGTATACATATTTTTGATGGACTCTGTATATATGGAAAAAGTCTAAAATAAAAATAAAAAATGGTATAAGGAAAATGAAAGGAAGAATATAATATGAGTGAACATCCACAAGATACCCTACATGAGTGATAAATTTCATGGTACATACATATGGCAGTTTGACTACAGTTTTTTTTTACTTTTCTCTCCCATCTTTACTTCACAAACACATTTCATAGTAGTTACGTTTGTATTCAGAAATAAATATGGATGCAAGAAGTAACTGATGGAGTTCATGACACTCTACATGGATTTATGTTTGTTTGAAGACCAAAAATAATAACATACTCTTCAACTTGTAAAAAAAAAAAAAAAAAAAAAAAAACTTAAACTTTTTTCAAACATCTTTAATTAACAAAAATCTCATGCTCTTTTCAAACCTTTCTTTGAATTAAAAAAAAAAATTAAATTAAAGATGCCAAGAAATTAAATTCTTGGTTTCATCCTTTATCTGAGTGCATGCAAACAAAGTTTGCCCATGAAGTCACTTCACGATTGGGCTATTTGAATACAGAGGCTAATGACTTAACACCAATTGCCTTAATATCCCATAATGCAACACGTATCTTTAAGAACATGTATAATATAATACTATGGATTATAGGAAAGGCCACTACCCAGACTGGTTTCAACCTTTATTGAGGTCTCATCAGTCAGTGGGAGCCAGATCCAGAAATGACACCAAGGTTGAAGTAATGCTGAAGTCATATTTCCATATACAAGTAGTCAAAAGGTATCACACCTTATCACTAAATTACTCTGGATTAGAGATAATGTTGAAATTTTTTCACTTGGTTATACTACCAATTAAAGATGCCAAGAAATTACATTCTTGGTTTAATCCGTTATCCAAGTGTAAGCAAACAAAGTTTGAATGTGAAGTCACTTCACAACTGGGCTACTTGTATGGAGAGGCTAATAAGAAAAAACATTCAATTTTAATTAACATTAAAAACTGCATTATTTGCTTCAATTCTTATCAATATTTACACTGTTAACAATTCATACTGACAGTAATTGTTATCAATATTTATTTGGGATTTTAAGTGGTGCAAATCACTGCTCAGAAACTAAAAAGGTTACAATCGAGAAACCGGTTACTGAGTTAGTTGATCTCTGGCACGGGCAAGCAGGTTTTTTTCCTCAGAAACTCGATTTTTTCGTCCCGTAAACTCAAGAAAATCAACCATAGAACCCACACTATTTCAGACATTAAAATATATTGTGTTAGGGACCACGAGATGGCAGCACTTGTTGAGCCATTCTCTTCACTGCATGCTGCTTAATTAGTGATAGCCTTGGGCCAGCTATCTCTGATTGGGTATCAGTGGAGATTGAACTGCCCACTCAGTCTCCAAAAATTACATAGGGCTAAAAGCCTAGCCTACTCCCTATACAGGAATAAAAAGGCGTTAGCAGATATATATATATATAATTAAAATAATGATTTAAAATAATTTAAATTTATTAGCTGCAGAATCTTAACTAGTTACATATACTCTGCAATATACTTCATTGGAATATACATATGGTAACATCATATTCAAGATGCATTCGTTTAGCCTAAATGCATCATGAAAATCATATCTGAGGTTAACGTGCTTGAATTTTTGACGAACAGCAGACTTGATCAAAGATAAATCCCAGGTTTTATTACACTGGATGGGTGGATGAACATTATCTTGAAAGCTTTTCTTAGCATTAGGCTGACCAGTTTCTTCTTTTCTAGCAAAATTAATCATGAACTTCTGGGTAAATGTTATTTAAAATAGAAATTTAAAAAATGAAAATAGAGATATTCTATAAGACCATCTGCCCAAGATCCACAAATCAATTAGAAAAATTCATGAGCTACTTGAATAACCTACATCCATGTAGAAACTTTCCTCTGGAGATGGAAAACCAATCCCTGCCATTTCTAGATATGTTCCTACAAGCATTCAAAGAGAAACTCATTTATTCCATATACTGAAAACCAACCCATACTGGAAAATGCCTCCTAGCTTCATCTCACACATTCCATACAAAAAATATCATTATAATCAAATTCCTGACATGTACACTCAAGGAGTGTGTACAGGATATTATAATAGTAATACATTAAAAAGTTAAGTTACACTATTACTAACTTCTGATCAACAAATTTCTTCCAAATTAATCTGCTATCTATCAAGACTGCAACATCATCAGATCTAATATTTTTTAAGGCACTTTGTACTCTATCAATCTGTCTACATCTTGGTCTTCCTCTGGCACTTTTCCCTGCCAATTTGGCAAAGAACACTTGTTTTGCTAATCTTACCTCTCCCATTCTGTTTAAATGACTATACCACCTGAGATTAGCTCTACTAACACATTCCTGAATGCAAACAATGTCATGTTCTTTTCTAATATCCTCATTTTAATACAATACTGCCATTAATACCATCTGTTCACTTCACTAATTTCTCTCAAAAATCTCATATGTGGTCTCCAGTGTTTGATGAAATGTGTTATTTCTAACCCAGTTCTCAGATTTATAAGTTAAAATTAGTTTGAATCTTGTATACAACAAATTCAGTATTTTGAGTAATTCCTTTCCTAATTCATACAAATTTATTCAGTTGACTTCCACCTATATATCAACTTTACTAATTCTGTTGTCTATTTCCATATTTAATTTGACATATTCACTAAAAATGATGCCTAAATGGCTGAAATGTTTTATTTGTTCTATAGGTTTACTATTCAGGATACAGTTGATGTTTTCAATGTTTCTGCCTAGATTCATTGTCTTTGTAATGCTGATTTTCATACCAGATTTATTACAACAGTTATTCAATTTAGTCAGGGAATTTGGGAGACTTGTACTTGATTTATTCAGAAGTATAACATCATCTTCATAAAATAAAGAGCTGAGATTAACATCTCCAAGTTTGACATCAGGTTTAATACCACTTTCATTCATAATGTGATCCATATAGGTGATGAATAATAGTGGAGATAATGTACACCCTGGTCTTACACATGATTTTACAATAAACCATCTTGCTGTAACTCCTTCAACTCGAACTGCTGATTTACAACTCAAATACAGACTTAAGTATTGCTTGATATGATGTCTCTTTCATATCACTGGAGCATTTTGAACAGCTTTCCTCTTGGCACTTGTTAATGCCTGTTCAAGCTCCACGAAAGTTAAATACAAAATTGTTATATTCCCAAGATTTCTCAACTATCTGTCTTAAAGTGAAAATCTGATCCTGACAAATTCAATTTGGCCAGAATCCAGCTTGTTCTTCCCTTACACAATTTTTTTAGCCATTTCTCAAGAATACTTGCATAAATCTTACCAAAAACATTCAGTAGGGAAATACGTCAGTAATTCTATCATTAAGTTTTATATCCCTTTACAAAGATGGGTACAATAAGAGCTATGCTCCAATCACTTGGAATTTGATCCTCTGATCAGATCTTCTGAATTATGCAATGCAGCCACTATAAAACTTTTATATCTCCATATTTCTCCATATACCTCCAGAATAGTGTTTTCAGGAATGACAGGGAGAATAAAATGGGGGGAGTGTATTGTTGATGATAGCTAATGAGCTACAGCCAAGGAGAATAGAAGTTGAATTGCAGGATAGAGAAAAGAGCACATTTGAGGCCATTTGGTGTGAGATTGTGGCTAGCAGAACTAAATATACAATTGGGTGCTGCTATAGACCAGTGATGGAAAAGATGGTGGTGACAGTATGCACAAGCAAATAGAAGAAATGAGTGGAAGGAGGGTAATTATTATGGGAGATTTCAACTATGGTCACATTGATTGGAGTGAGGAGAGGACACACGGGAGGAAGGAATTGGATTTTATGCAGTTATTAAGGGATAACTATCTGCGACAGCATGTAATGGAAAATACTAGGGGTCAGAGAGTGCTTGACCTAGTAATTACATCTGAGGATTTGGCTGTAACAAATATGACCACATTGCCACCAATTGGTGAGAGTGATCATAGGGTCTTGACTTGGGAGGTGGCTAAAGGCGTGGAATTTTCAATTAAGACAGGGTACATGTGGAATTATCGGGCTGGAAAGTATGACAAGCTTAGGAGTTTGATTGGTTCAGTGCCATGGCATGCACAACTGCAAGGACTAGAAGTTGATAGTGCATGGGAGGCAGTTAAGAAGTGTTTGCATGAAGCAATGGCTGAATAATAAATCAAGTAGGGGTTAAATGGATGAATAACAACATTAAGCTTGAGCTGCAAAAAAAGAAACAACTATGGAGGGAGTTTAAGGACAAAGGTGACCGGTAGGTACATGAACGGTATAGGGCGCAGGCCAGAAGGGTGATGAGTGTGGTAGGAGAGGCAAAAAAGGATTACGAAAGAACATTGGCCATGCAGGCTAAAGAGAATCCTAAACAGTTTTTTAGATATGTAGCAAGTAAAAGGAAAAATGTACATGGCAGAATGATTTTAAAGAATGCCGATGGTAAGGAGGTAACTGAATCAGTTGATATAGTTGAGTTACTGAGTGAGCACTTTGCAAGTATATATCATCCAGGTGGTGACAATGCAGAAACGAATAAACCAGTAGATTATACGGGAATTGTGGTGAATGAAGTGGAAGTGAGTAGTCTATTGCATAACCTCAATGTCAATACATCCGTGGGATTGGATGGTATACCAGCTCGTGTCATACGAGAAGCAGCTAAAGAATTGTCAGTACCCTTGACCATTTTGTTTAATTTGAGTCTCGGGTCTGGGTTAGTCCTGAGGGAGTGGAAAGAGGGGGAAAATAGTTCCACTGCATAAAGGTGGTTCCAAGACTGCTGTTGTGAATTACCGACCGATTAGCATATCAGGAATCATTGTCAAGGTCTTAGAGAAATTAGCCAAGAAAAGAATACAGGATTGGATAGATGAAAATGGGATATTGTATGGGGGACAACATGGTTTTGTGAAGGGTAGATCATGCCTCAGTAACTTGCTCACGTTTTATAACACAGTGACGGCTGAACTGGATAGGGGTAATGGGTTTACAGTGATACTACTGGACCTTGCCAAGGCCTTTGACAGGATACCACATGGAACCCTAATCAGTAAACTGGAGCAGATGGGGATAGATATAGGGTTGGTGAGATGGATAGGAGGGTGGTTGAAGGAGAGATACCAGAGAGTGGTTTATGCAGGAGTGGAGTCTAAAAGACGGTTTGTGACTAGTGGTGTGCCGCAGGGCTCTGTTCTTGGACCACTGCTTTTCAATTTGTTCATCAATGATATACGAAAGGATTTGAGAGGAAGTGTTCACTTGTTTGCTGATGATGCAAAGTTGGGTACAGCAATTGTGAGTGCACAGGATGTCAAAATTTTACAGGATGATTTGGATAGTTTGGAGGACTGGGCTAGGAAAAACGGATGTCAATTTAATGTGGCAAAGTGTAAGGTTATGCACTTTGGGGTGAAAAGAATAGCAGCAGTATATCGCATTGGTGGAACCGTACTCCAGGAGATTGATGAGGCCAGGGATTTGGGAGTGTTGGTGGATAGGGAATTGAAGTTTAGGGGACACATTGCAAGAGTGACTAAATCAGCTCATCAAATCACTTGGCTTCTGAAAAATAACAGAGACAAACAAGTTGTTGTTCCTCTGTATCGAGCCTTGATAAAACCCCATCTGGGCTACTGTGCCTAGTTATGGGCACCAGGGTTTCTTCGTGATGGGGAGGAAGTGGAGAGGATCCAGAGACGAGTGACCAAGATGATAGGTCTGTGGAATGAACCTTATGAGAATAGGTTGAAGATTTGTGGGTTGCAGAGATTGGACGATAGGCGAAGGAGGGGTGATATGATTGAGACATTCAAATTACTGAAGGGTTTCTATAAGATTGATCCAGAAGATATTTTTGAAAATATGACTGGTGGTGGGAGGACTAGGGGCCATACGTGGAAGCTGGGCAAGAGCGTGGTTAGCAAGGGTGTTAGAGCTAGGTTTTTTTACTTGGAGAGTGGTGAATGAGTGGAATAAGCTTCCAGAGTCTGTTATGGGTGCTACGACCGTGAATGAGTTCAAGGCAAGGTATGATAGATACTGTGTCAATGTCGAATAGTTGTTCTTGACATGATGTTAGGGCCTCCCTCGATGAGTCTGTCGACTCCTTGGAGTTGCCCGGAACAATAATAATAATAATAACAACAATAATAATAATAATATTTGATCGTTTTTGGTCAAATTTCATCTACTACAGCTGCATTTCAACATTTCAGGTTTTTGATGGCGGTTCCTACTTCAAGTATGGATTTCTGACTGCATTCCTGTTGGAGTTTTCTAACACTGTGCTGACAATGCATGCTTCATTTAGCAACCTTTCAAAGTAATTATTCCAGACATCTAGAATATCTCTGTCTTCAGTTTTTGTGACACCTTTATGATCACCAATTCCTTTTACAGTACTTTCTTTCCTCCATTTCTAAGCTTTTTCAATAGCCTCCAAAATATTTTGCCACCTTTGTGATATTAATTTTCTATGTTCTTACCAAAGTCTTCCCATGACTTTTGATTAGCTAATTTTACACAGTGCTTTGCTTTCTTACATTTTTCTCTGCTTTCTATAACAGCAAAAGCTGACTTACTTGCCAGGAACTTTTGATATGCTATCTTCTTTTCCTTCGCTGCTTCTTTAACTTCCTGAGTCCACCACAGAGTTCTGATTTTTCTATTCTTCAGACAACCTCACTTGTCTCTCTGGCTGAATCAAATGTTTTCTTCAGGACTTGCAACTGAATCTCAAAGGTTTGGTTCTTGTTTTCAAATGCTTTCATTTTTTCTTGAATGAGGTTTATGTATTTCAGTCTACATTTCACTTCTGAAAGCTGCTCAACTTTGATTCATTTTAAAACTTTCTTACACACTCTTATTTTCAATATGAAATTCTATTTTATCCTGCTCAAAACTAAATAGTGATCACTTCCTATTTCAAATTTTCTGTATACTCTTGTGTCCTGAACCAGTGGGAAAACATTGCTATCAACTACAACAACTTTTCTTTTTCATTGTGTCAGCTTCCTTCTCTAATGACTGAAGTAATTCCTCCATTTCTTCCGTAGAACTTTGTGGGACCATAGCTACAAGTAAGTCTCATTGTCCAGTTCCTCATTCTGATATTTGTCCATTTCACTTTACTTGATATTACCTGCCATTCAAGAAGATTATCTTGATATTTAGTGTTGAATACTATAGTATTCCTTTTTCCTTGATTGTTATTGCCTGAATATAACATTTTGTATTTGTTGCTTACAAAAATCTGACTAGTTTTAGTCTTCTTTGTTTCAGTCACATCTATTATCAATCTGGTATGTATCTAATTCTTCTGCTAGTTCCATTTCTTTTACATCGATGCTTCTTACAATGGATACAATAGAGTGAAATTCGAAAAATACAACAACAAACAAAAAAATACAGAAAAAGTGCCTCTGTAGCACAATTGGAAGAACGACAGTATGCTGCACACTTCGATTGAAAAAGGCTTAAGTTTGAGTCTTGTCATGACGAGAGGAATCTTTATATGGGTTTTTTCAATGGAAGGTGAGTTCACTAATCTCATACGGAGATAGCAGGGTTTTTTCTCTCAGAAACTCGGGTTTTTCATCCCACATACAGACAAAATTGGCCTTGAGAAATAATGCAATTTACAGACAAAAAATATTATTGGTAGTGGTGGTAGGTAATAGATGATGATGGTAGTTGCGGTTCACTGCAGTTAGTGGATTAAGTGGTAGAGAAGAGAGCTGAAGAGTAGGTGCCCTTCCTCAATGAGTCTTTTAACTCCTTGGAGGTGTCATGTAATAATATATAAATAATGAAACTCGTTGGTAGTAGTGCAGAGAAGAGAAACCAAAATTTAAATATCTCAATTCCATTGCATCCTATCTCAAAACAAATATAACCATAAAACAATACCGAACATGATATAACAGCCTACTAACGGAACTGCCAAATACCAAAAACTACAAAGAAACAGTAGCCCTTCCATATATCCAACATATAACATAAAAACCACAGAAAGTACTTAGACAACAAAAAAACAGCCTCCACCTCTATGCAATGTTCAAAGATTTAAAAAAAAAAAAAAAAAAACATACTCGTCTACAAAATCATCCACTGTTCTTGTGGCATATGCTACATGGAAAAAAACAGGCTGATCTGTAAGTTTGAACATATTAAAGATGTTGAAATGAAAAGAAAACAAATCTAAACTAGACTTCCATATAATGGAGTGAGATTCATCCAAAAATTGAACAGTAAACAAAAATAACAAAAATATCCTATGCAAACTATAACACTTTTATCAAGAAATTAAAAATGCTTAAAATTTTTTCATCCACCCAAATGAATAGAGAAAATATCTATTTTATGCCATATTTCTTATTTATTGTAACTCTATCTCTCTCTCCATGAAGTATATAAACAAGTGCAAAATTATTTTTCAACAAATAAAAGCAATTTTGTTTAACAGTAGCAGTAATACAGTAATACTAAGTCTGGATACCAGAATATACACATGAATGCGTTTATACAAATTCTTCACCATTCCCAAAAGTTCATGCCTCAGTTCAGTTATGAATTACTGAAATTTTACAAAGAAATTTTTATTTCAAGTGCTTAAATAAAGTATTTAAAATACTGAAGTATTTTACTACAGTGCATGCTCTATATAAAATAAAAAAACATAATACTAACGGCCTGTGTATTTGGACATTAATGTTTTTAACTTCAGCCACAATTCTTAAAGCATACTCTATGGCATTTCTACTGACGTCTTCAGTAAACCTTCCATCATCAGCCAATGCTGAAAGCTGTGCCACAACATTTTTTATAGCAGGAGTACGTGACAACTGGAATGATAATTCTGTTTAAAAAATAAATAAATTAGAATAATGGTACTCTTAATTTCAAAGGCTAAGAATTATTGTAAAAATAAATAAATACATAAAAAGACATCCCATCTTCAAAACAATATTAAATTAACACCCACTCATAAGCCAGAACATATCTCTAATTAAGCAAATATCAATATTTCATTTTAGAAATTTAAAAAAGGGCTAAAATAATTAGCTTCACATCCTTATTCTTACATTTATAAATTATGAATCCCTCAAGAGAAGAATTGTTCTTCTAGATATAACTTTATTAAGTTGTAGCTTTGTTAACATTGATGTTACCATATATGATGAAACATTCAGTTATATACAATTGACAAGGCATTACTGTCATCATATTTTACCCTGGCAAAGGGATGGTATAGTAATAAAAAGAAGCAGAAGTGCTAAGAAGATTGTTCATATAACTTCAATTTTCTACAACAACAACAATACTAAACCTCACTATTACTTTCCTTGGTTAGCATGGGCTCATGTCATGACCAAACGCCAGTTTTCATATGAAATATCTTCAAAACTAAGCTACTTGTTTATACAGAAAGCAGATGACCTAACATCAAGTTTCCTTTGATATTCCATAATGCACTGCACAAGATCTACTTAATATGTTGGAAAAAGAGTTCAACAGGACATTGGATACAGGACTAATAGTTCAATAGGATTTGATCTGAAACTGTAACTTAATATCTGAATTAATGGATGGATGGATCATGTCACACAATAGTTCTCAAGTAAGCAGCACCTCTTGCCCTCTTGATGGCTTTTATAGCAGTTAAATCATTCAATATTAAATCAGTGGAACAAGTCATATTTCCACATGCAAGTAACAAAATGATGTATCAATACATTATTATGACAATCTCATCTCATCTTCCTTTTTCCCTCTTTTACCTTGCAGTATCGAGGGTTTATTAATCATCGGACCTCAAACCGTTCACAAGATAAGGTGGTCAGCCCTACGCCCCGGTGTATCCTATGTCCGTAGTGTTGAGTTCTCAAGGCTGGTTTGCCTGCTTTGCAGGATGAAAACTCCCAGAATAAACTGGGAGGAAAACCCTACTGTCCAAGCCCAAGACCAGCTAACTTGGCTATGGCTGAGGAAGATCCTTCAGTTCCTCATGTCACCAACGGGAATCGAACCTAGGACACTCCTTCCCCAGGCATATGGTTGCGAAGTGCACAGCCACTAGGCTAACTGCGCAGACCTATTATGACAATACTTTGGAAAAAAAGGTTTTGTTTTGTTTGATCTGGAAGTCCACAGATTACACTTGACAAGAAATTACATTCTTGTTTTCATTCTTATTTTACTTAGGCATGAGCAAATCTGTGTGTGTATATATATATATATATATATATATATGAAATCTCTTCATGACTAGACTATCATCAAATCGTAAAGGTACACAGAGCAATCACAAAAACATTTCAATACCACAGGTAGAAAAAAGGTATCAGATATCTGAAATGTGAAAAGACAGATGAAATAGCTGATATCTGACTAGTAATGGAGGTTTAAGCATTCTTCATTGCTATACTACATACACTGCTTGGAAAGAAGTCAACAGACACTCCCATGCCATGCCATGCCATATAACAAGTCATGTGTTTGTGGTCAATATAAATTGGAAGAATAATGCTTCCAAGTCAGTGAAACTGTGTCTGAGTGAAATGTTTGTGAGAAGGGAACTGAGACAGTTTGAAAAAGGCATAATAGGATGTCATGTTGCAGGCTTATCTGTTTGGCAAATTGTTGACAAATTGGGCCATCCCAAGTCAACAATCAGTAATAATATACTAATATAGAAGTGCAAGGAGAGTCAAATGCAAGTGCAACCTGCAGTGGATGACCTACTACACTCACCGAACATGACCATAGGATGCTACAAAGGATAACATGTAAAAACCTCCATTCTCAGTGGATACACTGAATGAGAAGTTCTGAACATCGACTGGAACACGAATCTGCACAAAACATTCAGAACAAGGCTCACAACATGGGTTTCCATGGTAGGTACTCAACACGCGGGTCCCACATTGCCCAAAACAACATGTAATGCAAAGAGTGTGAACAATGGGATGGAAGCTTGGAAAGTTATGTTATAGAGCAACAAATCACGTCACTCTAGCAAGCAAATGGACAGGTGTGGCAGATGCCTGATGAACACCTCTTGCCAGAGTGTGCAACCCCAACTATGAAATTCAGAGGTGGCGGTGTGACAGTATGGTCCTGTTTTTTCTGGTTTGACCTTGGATCTCTATTTGTGGCATAATGAGCACTGAGCTCCGAGAGGTATCTAAACATTCCAGACAATGCAATGTTTCCTACTTTGTACCATTTCTACAGAACTGACCATTGTCTCCTTCAGCAAGACAATGCACCATGTCATAAAGCTGCTGCTGCTATAACTACATGGTTTGTGGACATGAAGTCACACACTTCACTGGCTTCCACAGAACCCTGATCTCAACTCTACTGAACATCTTTGAGATGAACTGGATCGTGGGATATCCACCACATGACAACCTAGGACCTCATTACATGCCTACGGGAAGAAATGTCCAAAATTCCCATTGATCGCTATCATATGCTTGTGTAAGGTATACTCCATAGGATTACTGTAGTCATCACAGTGAAAGGAGGTGCTATATCTTATTAAGGTAGGTGCCATGGCTGTTTGGTCCTCACAATATGGTGTCCGTTGACTTCTTTCCAAGCAGTGTAATTTAGAAGGCCTGAACAGAATAGCATATTCCACATTATTGGAGTTCATAATGGCAAACAAATATAGGCCAAGATATAACATCATACTAATCCATCAATTGCACTCTAAATAACTTCAAGTAAATCTACAACAGATGGGCTACTAAAGGGCTGTCAATGTGCAATATATAGTCGCTCATAATCAAGTCATCTCCAACTTCCCGTGGTATAGCCTGTTTCCACAAATGGAACTCAGACAAACACTGATGCCACAAAATTATATCTTCCCTAGTTGAAGGAAATTCCAACTAGAGCTCTGGGTGGTAGATGTCTTTCATCGCCCAGTGAAATAACATCACCTTGCTTATTAGAGACGTGATGCAACTGCAGACATGTCTGGTTCCAGAAAGGGTTCCAGTTTCTGTCCCCCCCCTCTTTTCTCACACGTAGTGAGAGTGATACCCTCAATGACATGCCAATCATACTAAAGGGGGAGAGCCTGGATCCCCCCATTCGAGGGAACAGCAGTAAAATGGTTCTTTAAACTAACCACTGGTTAGTGCACAAAACCAAACCAGTTAGTAACAAATCTGGAGGCTTCCCAATCAGCTGGCATCAAATCCTACAGCCTCTTACTTTTCCAGTTTGTGGCTAGAGGGAGACCAAATACAGCAACTGCAAGGGGAAACTATCGAGACAATGAATGAACAGGAGACTGAGTTCTTTCTGTATGGGCAGTATGTTTGAATGTTGTCACCTCTCACTGCATGCCCTATTTCTGTCTTATCTCTTCTTCACCACATACAATGGATAACAACTCAAAGAAATGTGACTTTACTGCAGATCATCAAAATAGTTTTTTAAAAAAAAATCATAAACAAAAATAAAATCTAACCAAAAAAAAAAATATTTCCACATCCACTTCACCAACATTCATGGCCTAAATACTTAGATGTGCAGCAGTCATCTAAATCAGAATTACTATTCTTATCAGAACCCCAACTGGCAAACTAATAACCACTGTCCATTTCAACTGCCCAAACTACACATTACACAGTTCTTTCCACTAAAAGGGTGGCGCTTGTGCATTCATCAGAACTGACATACCATGATAGAGATTGCAAAACCTTGAATCTCCACTTTTTGGAATGAGGAATGATAGCCTTCATCCCATATTCAGCTCCAAATTCACAGCCACCATCCAAAGCCATGGGTCTCAAAAAAGAAAAGTGTACCAACAGGATAAAAGAAAACATACCATGAATGGCTCAAGACCAGAAACTCTAGCTGCTCGCTCTACCTATACTGCAGCTCACAACAGCTGTAAAAGAATCATCATTAAACCTAAATCAGACTTTGAAAGTGTCAAATGCTGAAAACTTGCCTCCTGTTCAAATGGTCGTTGCTCCTTCTGGTCCCTTGCCAAGGATCGAGCTTGACTTTTGCTCACTGATGTTTCCACCACCATATCCAGATAGTACTGTAATTACCTCACCTAAAGACAAGGCTGACTTACTGGCATCACATCACTCTTCCAATTCCTGCACTGATAACCTGGGCAAAGTTCCCTCCACTCAACCAAGAACTGCTCTTTCCATATCATCTATAATCTTCCGCCAGAAAGAATTCCAAAGAATCCTCAATAGTCTGAACACAAACAAGGCATCTGGTCCTGATGGTATCCCACCTATCGTGTTAAATACTTGTGTCCCTAAACTAACATCTGTTGTGTCGCCTCTTCAATCTATGCTATTCAACTGGCATCTACTATACAACACTGAAAACAGCCTGCATCCAGCCCATCCCAAAGAAAGGTGATAAAAGTCAACCAACTAACTACTGACCAATTGCTCTTACTTCTGTTCTCTCTCAAGTTATGAAGGTCATCAACAACCATCTCTTGAACTACCTAGAGACTTACTAATTAGTGACCAGCAGTACAGATTTGGCTACTTGTGATCTACAGCTGATCTAGCTTTCACCATCCACCTCTGGACTCAAGTCATGGGAGAATTTGGAGAAACTCACGTGGTTGCCCTAGGCATCTCAAAGGCATCTGACCAGGCTTGGCACAGGGACTTACTTCGTAAACTGCCATCCTATGGTCTGCCTTTCACAAACTGGATCACCAACTTTCTCACTGGTCGTTTATGTGTCATGGTGAATGATTTCTCTTCAGATTTCCCCATCAATGCAGCAGCATTCCCAGGGATCTGAAGAAAATGATGGCAATTAATTGCAGATGCAAAATTACATAATCAAATGTTGATTTTCAAAATAAAACTGCATGATTTTGGTTCATTGTTGGGTTGTGAACTTTCTCATGATTATTTTCTAAAATGTTCCTTACAATACCTGAAAAAAACAGACCTGAAAAAAAAAAAAAAAGTTATTCACATTTTAAACCCCTTCATGACTTATGGAACACCCTATATATTAACTAAAATAAATTTAATACTTCCAAGATTTTGACTTTGACAATATACAGGAAGTATTAATTAAATTTATTTTAGTAGTTAATATAATAGTCTACACTGTACTTTCCTTAAAAAATACAGATACTATATATAGCCAGCTCCTAAAAAAGGAACTGACTGTATAAATGTGATCCATAACACTATGGACCTATTGTCCTCAATTCAATTACGTCCAAAGTACTGGAGAAGGTTATCAGCAGTCAACTTCTTCAACAGTTGGAGAATTGCCATGGAATATGAGACCACCAGTATGAATTTTTCCAATCTAGATCCACAGGAGATCTCATGGCCTACATTACACACCTCTCAAGACAATGGTACAAGTTTGGAGAAACCTGTGTCATTGCACTTTGACATCTCCAAGGCTTTGGTAGTCTGCATGGAGGGCTTCTCAAAAAATTACCATCATGTGGATTGCCTTCGTTCTTGTACAACTGGATTGCCAGTTTTCTCTCAGCTCAATCCATAAGTGGATGGTGTTCTCTCTTCATATTTTCCTGTTAATGCTGGTGTCCTTAAGGACTGTTATTTCATGCACCCTCTTCCTGATTAATATAAACCAGTGCTTCCCAAACTGTGGGCTGCAGCCCCCTTGGGGGGGGGGCTTTAGTTTTGTTGAGAGGGGCTGTGAAATAATGAAAACAAATTTAAAATGTTTTAAGACTATGTAGATATTTTTTATCTTAAAAGAAACATATTTAATTTTTATTATTTATTATCTCTTTTTGTTATTTTTTTTTATATTTTAATAGAAAAATTCAAACATTGGTGTCGGCTCACAAATTTTGCTTCCTGCGTATTTCGGCACTTAATGAATATTAGTAAATATATGCTTATTCATACAAGTTTCATTTCAAAGGTATTGATAAGAAGCACAAAAAAACCTTACGAACGCAAAATCTTGAGCTCATTTAAAACAAGTTTTTTGTGCTTTAAATGTTTTATTGCTAGTGTACACAGGTGCGGCAATGCACGGGAAAGAAATATGTTTGGTGTGTATGTTTTGTATTGAATATAAATACAATAATATTATAATAATATATGTCTGTATTAGAATTTTTTTTTCCGATGGGGGGGACATGAAATCTTTTAATTTTTCCAAAGGGGGCCTTGACATCCACAAGTTTGGGAAGCACTGATATAAACGACCTGCTCTTACCAACTGCAAACTCTATTCATAGTTTTGCTGATGATGACACCTTCCACTCATCCTACTCATATGACAAGCCTAGCAGTCTCAAACATCTCAAATTTGAAGATCATCTGTAACAATAATCGCACTGGACACTGATTTCCACAGTATTCTTGATTTGGGGGGGGGGGGAAATAGACCTCAGATCTCCACTTATTCTTGATAATGCTCAGCTAAACAATCAAGACCAAATTTTCTTTCTTGGACTAACTCTCACTCCAAACCTTTCCTGGCACCACAGTATGACTTCTATAAGCATCATCAGCTTTCAAAAAAACTTGACATGCTTTTCTATTCAAGATGATAGTTCTTTTCTGACCAATTACTTACTATACAAATCCCAAATACAGCCAACCTTGGAATAATGCTCTCCTATGTTCGAGATAGTGCATGCACCTAAGGCCTCCCTAAAAATTCTTGATGCTGTTCAGAAAAGGAAAGTTCGGTTGATTAATGATGCATCTCTTACAGACTCTCTTCACCACTTTCTCATACATCAATTTCTGCACTGTCTCTCTCATAAAGATATTTCTGTGGCCATTTCAGAACTAGTACCCATTAAGCCTTCCATTTCTGCCATATCCACAGGAACTTAAGCAACATCTGCTCAACATTTCTTTACAGTCGAACTGCATTCTCATCAAACCTGCTACTAACATTCATCATTTATTCCATCTACCTCAATTCTGTTTTACGCTCTCCCAAGAAGCATTTCCAAAAAATATAACCTTTAGCAGTTTTAAGAATATTCATGGATTATTTGCTCCTGAACTTTGCCCACACAGAGCATTTCTTTGCTATAGGTCTTTCTGCCTCTTATGGATGAGAACAATATAAAAAAATATCATATACTTTTTTAAATAACGAAACCTGTGGTGCGATCATAATTAAAAGAAACACACGTATTAATACGTGTGTTTCTTTTAATTATCATATACTTTTGTAATAGTTTGAACTACTTATGTCTTGTTACTTGCAATCAGAGCAATGAGCATTACTGCAAAAAAAAAACAAAAAAACTATTATTATTAAGAGAGAGTCAGGAACTCACTGAGGGATTCACACCAGCTGTCAACACCTGTTCTTGAATTCTTTCACGATACTTGACACAAAACATCCAATGGCAATCCATTCCAATTATGCACTACTCTATGAGAGAATCTCCCTTCAGGACAGCATTCATTCTCAACTTCCATGGATGCCTTTGCGTCCATTCTCCACTCTTCATAAAATGAAAAATTCCATCTACTGAAATTCTGTATAACCCTTTCACAACTTTGTAAGTTTCAATCATATCACGCCTCTTTCTCCGGTTTTCTAGTGTATGCAGCCTACAAATTCTCAATCTATCTTCATAATCAGTATTCCACAATCCTGATATCATTTTTGACACACTCCTTTGCATTATCTCCAATGTATTAAAACCACCACAGAAACCAGGAGACCAGACCTGTGCACAATAATCCAAGTGAGGTCTTATCAAGGCCTTGTAAAGAAGCAAAATGACTTCATTATTTTCAAATGTCAAGGTTTGTTTCAGCATTGCCATTATTCTCTGAGTTGTATTTATAATTTTTGCTATATGACCCTTTAACTTCAACTTCTTATCTACTAAAACTCCAAGATCCCTAGACTCATCAGTTTCTTCAAGCATGATACCACCAATATAATACAACGTTGGATATTGTTAGATCCTGAATGCAGAGCTTTACAAGCAAATTCTTCATTCAGGATTTAACATGACAAACTACTACTTATTAAGGAGATATCTGCACATCGGCTAATAATTATAAAGTGTTGTTTTATGTCTTGTAATAATATATAGTCCATGTGTGCGATATAGTGAGAGTTATTGCTAGGTTATTTGTAATTCCCAAGTAAGCTGTCTAGTACTTTGCAAAATTCCGAGAAAAGTTTATAATAGTAATCCGGAATAATCGCATATAATCGGTATGAGTCGAGCGTAGCGATGGAGGCTATACCTACGCGGAAATATGACGTCAGAGCGCCTTCCTAGAATAATGTAACCGGACAGGTTAGTGAGAGTGTAGGATCACCCAAGGGGCATGAATGATGGGGTTCGTGGGTGAAAACCGCATTGAATAGAGGGCGCCCGAATAGGGCGAATAAAAGACGAAGCACGCCATTTTAAGGGGCTTTTTGACCTTTTGATCTTCGAGTGCCGGATACGAGTTTTAGGAGGAGTTGGTCGGAGGATTTGTGAGAGAGAGAGCGGTGGGTCTTCTACGGTAATGACGGACGGCAGGTTCTTTTCGTGAGAATGCTTGAAGATTTTCAAGCGGAGCTGATCGCGATATGACGGCCCATGTGGAATCGAGCCTTAGCAGAATGTCCCATTGGAGAAAGTTTCCTGCAGAGCGGTAGACAGCACGCAACAGTCGGAAACGATTAGAAGAAAAAGCGTAGTACATCACCAGGCACAAAGACAGCCGAAAAATATGCAGTATGGTAATCCAGCCCTACATGAGATGGCGGCATGAAATCTGAAAGGATCCGGTAATGTAAGAGTTTTCGTTCTATGTTAAAAATTTGTTTAGAAGAACAAGAAATTTGTGTGTTGTAACTAAAGGACATTAGTAGAGAACTTTTGGTGAGAATTTGACTGAATTAGTTAAGCCTTTGTGGAACAAAGAAGAGTTGTTAAATAGGCAGTGATTTGTGAATGACTAGACTTGCAAAAAAAATGAAATTTAGAATTAAGATAATCACTGATAGAGTATTAATGAAAGTGTTCAATAAGTATTCTGTGAGTAATTTGTGAAAAGAGTTATATAGTAGTAGTATTATGCTTAAACCTAATCCTTTCATAATTGAAGGATTTAATTTGCTCTGATTCATTGTGATTTAGTATAACCCTTAACTTAGAGTGAATTTTGATCCATCGAGTGTTTAAACTTAAATAACTGTAAAATGTTTTATGTTTTTCCAATAAACATGCTTTGTACCTTATACCTGAGTTATGCCTGATTACGAATTCAAACCACCACTTATGAAATTGAAGGCGGGAAGGAATTTAGATATAATTGTTTAAGTGAGATTCGGTCTACGACTGCTAACTGAATCTGCACAGCGCTAGTGTCAGATAAATTATTGTGTGTATCCTTTTAAATTTTATATTATTTCCCTGAACAAGAGTCTCTTCTGTTATAGGATATTGGCTTGCGCAGCGAAACTTAAATTTTGCAAATATCCGAAGAGGAAACAAAATCTGAATTAGTATTTTAGGAGCACAACAATAGATTAGAAGGAGAGTTATTATAGAGGTAGAATAAGATATAACATAGAGAGATAGTGACATAACAATAGAGTAGCCGGTAGGACTTTGATTGTACAAAGTTTTGAGTAAGCAAAAGGATAGATTCTAGAAACAGTAAATTAATGTATAATAAGATTGAACCTACGACTTACGAAATAACATTATATGAAAGTAAGGATATAACAATAACACAGCCGACGAATTACAGAATATAACAAAATCTAATTACACCAAAGTGCATGACTTTACTTTTTTAAGATTGAAATGAGAGCATTTTCACATGCCCACAATTCCAGCCTATTCAAATCATTTTAGAAGTACAGGTATCCCTCGATTAACGCGGTTAATTAATCCCTCAATGTTACTGCGTATATCAAAATTGCGTTAATCAAATCTAATAATCAATGGTAAAAATTACAATTCGTCCATGATCGAGTACTGTATTAATAATTTGTTTTATATGGTACTATTTTAGGAAAGATAAAAAACTGAATGCAAAGTAAATGTTTAATAAATACTTGTACCTACATTATTTACTGCAATTTTTTTTATCAAAATAAGTTATCAAGAGTCATTTGAACAGTTTTAGTTTTTTTCTTATCGGCATAAATTCTACGATAACAAGCAAAATGACTCTCCAGACCTCGGCAAACAAGCAATGAAACATAAAGAAAAAAACACTGCAAATATAATTACATGATAGTACAAATTAAGTTAATATTAAATCCAACATTATTTCATAGCCGAATATAGAAACTACAAGAGTTTCTTGCCAAATATGTAGAAACTAAAAGTTTCAGCAGATGTAAGCATAAGCAACCTTATGGGCAACTTGTAGTAAAAGTAAGCTCCAGATCACTTTCCTTAATATTTTTCATAATGTAAAGCACATCTCCTAGAGGACATGTATGATAAATAAGCCTTTGGCTCTCTATTTCAGTAATACATGATGGTTTATTTATTTTCAGTTACAATCTAGAAATTATTGAAGAAAGAATAAAAAAAAATAAACCATACTATAGTGACATCGGAGGTCGCAGTATCTCTCAGATACAATTTGCTGTCAAATATCACAAACCTTTCCATAACGTGTTAAACCAAACTGACAGCAAAAACAGTGCGGAATATCACTCGTAACATATGAATGCACAGCTATTCATCACTCCACCCTATATACTGAATTGTGTAAGAATATTTATAATAAACATTTTGCACATATCTGTCAGATCAGCTGCGAGTTCCGCAGGGATAAAGGCACGTTAATCAAAACTCTTGCCGTGTGTATCAAGGGATTGCCACAATTAATTTCGCTGCGTTAATCAAATCCCGTGTTAAGCAAAACTGCATTAAGCAAGGGAAACCTGTACTACATATCAGCAGCCCTTCTGATTACTCTACCTATCTTTGCATCGTCAGCAAATAGCTGTATGTCACTTGTCAAATCCTTCCCAATATCATTAACATACAAATTGAATAACAGTGGACCGAGGACTGATCCTTGAGGCATACCACTGGTTACCTCGAATCTTGCAGATCACCCCCCTCCCACACACACACGCAAAACTTTTTGATATCTGTCAGTCAGCCATCCTCTTATCCATGCCAACAGTTTATAATCCAATCCCATATTCTCCAATTTATGCAACAGTATTTATAGAATGTGAGCAAGTTGCTAAAACATGACCTGATCTTAGTAAACCCATGCTGTTTATTGCAAAGTAGAGATTCTCTATCAAACCATTTCTGAATGCAAGCCCTAACCAACTTTTCCAAAATTTTCACCACCACTCCTGAGATACTGATTAGTCAATAGTTGAATATATCAGCCTTTGCACCAGCCTTGTACAATGGGATTACCATACATTATTTCCATTCTGTCAAATCTTTCCTGTTCTGAGACCTAAATTATATAGCCAGTTCAGTTAAACACTTTTAGAATCAATGCTGATATCCCATCAGTTCCTATTACAGAATTCTTGTACAGTTTGTGCAACAGCTCTAGTACCTTCTCTTCCTCCACGAGTTTCCTCATATGGTGAAGAGGTAGCGGTGAGTTCAATGTTGCATATAACAGGTTGATAGCTTTTAGCAAAATTTGCTCATTAGTTAAACAATCACTTCTGCATCAGTCACCTGCAAACCATCTGCATTCAGTAAGTTATTCTTTCTTTTACTTGCAGAATAATGATGATAGAATTCTTTTAGATTGTCTTTAACTTGCAGAGTCAGTTTCTTTTCATACTCTGACATTTGTACAACACTTGTGACCCTTCTGGCCTGCTGCTTATAATTATCATAATTGATATCATCCTTATGCACATGATATTCCTTCCACATCATCTTTTTCTTATGAATCTTATGCTTAATTAGATTACACATCCATTTCACTCCTACTCTATTTATTCTTCAAACACAAGGGACACATTCTGATATCATATCATTGAAGTATTTTTTAAACATTTCACATGCGCTGTCGATATCCTCCCCATCTAATAACTGATACCATGGCACAGACCCAGCAAATCCCTTAGGTGGTCATAATTTCTTGCTTTGTAGTTCAGCATGTAATCTTTTCTGAATGGAACATTCATAAACTTAGCCACTTCCCAAGTGAGTACTGCAGATCACTGTAATCAACTGGATGCAGAATAGTTGTCTTTAATTGAAACCTCCTCTGACATTATAATCAGATCTAACACCATTTGACCTTGAGTACCTTTTGTCACATGCTGCTTGAGGAAGTTGTCTCACAACAGCTTAATAAATTCAGTTTCATTATTCTCATGCAATTTCATAGCTATCCAATCAATGTTTGGATAATTAAAGTCCCCCCCATTATGATTACTCTTTTTGCACCTCATATTTATTTGTTGATGCATTTCTTCGCCACTAGCAACCAATCCACCAGGTCTGTAAAAACACTCCACCGTGTATTTAATCTTGTTAGATTCCATCTCACACTTGATGGCTTCAAATTCAGTGCCATATGAAAAATTGTTACTAGTACTGCAGTCATAGGACTTAACTCTAACTGGATTCAAGACATTCGATATCATTAGAAGCAAGTTCCCTCCTCTCCTAAAAAATACTGTACTCTTTATACTTGTTATCAGGAGCAAAAGTACCAGTTAGTACTTTTGCTCCTGATAGCCAAGTCTTACTAATGCCTACAGCATGAGATCCCAATATATTATCCAAGACAATAAACTTCTATTCCTTTGTTTCTGATACCCTAGCATTCGTGTACAGACATAATAAATTACCTGCATGCTCTTTTGCATGACACAGTTCGACAACTTGCAGATCTCTGTTCTTATCTAGTTCTTTACTTATGCAGACATCGTTACACATGCTTGATAGGTCTGAATTGGATGAACACAGAATTGTTCTCTCTTCATAATTATTTCCATAATTCAAATTATTCCCATCATTAACATAGTTTTCTAATACTGTCATGCTTACATACAGATTCTCACGATTCCTCCCAATACAGTTCAGTTTCCCCTAACTCTCTGGCATTAGGTCTTATATCAATTAATTTTTCAAGACTCCTGATACCAAATGCATTCAAGTATAGGCTGTCCCTCTTAAACAAATCCAAGCTTCCCTCAATCTCACTCCACACATCCAAAAACTCACTTCCATTCCTTCTACACAGCCTATGCATCAAATCATTTACTATCATAGCCATAATATGAGATTCTTTCATCACTCTTAATCCACAGCAGATCTCCTAGCCAATATTACTCAACTCTGAACCCAAGTCAATGAAATATTGATAAACTTTTGATATTTCCAGATCATTTGGCTGAATTTGCTATGAATCAAAGTGAATCATTTCCTGTCTTCATATATCAAATTAAAAATGCCAAGAAATTATATTCTTGTATACAAAAGCTAATGACTTCACATTATTTGGTTAGTATTCCATAATGCAAAACACACATCATTTTGGGTGTGCATAATGCTATGCATTATAGAAGGGCCACTACCCTTACCAGTTTCAACCTTTGAAGTCTCATATGTAGGAGCCAGGCCCCAAAGAGATACCAAGGTTGAAGCAATGCAGCAGTCAGATATATCCCATATGCAAGTAGTAAAAAGGTTTCTCTCTTCACATTTGCCACTGACACATATCTTGTCACTCTGTCTTTTCATTCCAAGAAATTCCTACTATATATAAATAACTTTTTCTGACAGTTTAATAATAATCTTATTAATAGTTGTGCTTGTTAACAGTCTGTCCATTACTGTCCATTTGAACAGTGTGCTGTTAACAGTATTTCTGTTCATTTGAAGTGCATAAATGTTCCAAGCTTCAGAGCATAGCCAATGTCCTGAACAATGATTCTTTCTCTAGAGTGGTGAGGCAACCTAGTGAGTTTCAATACTAAATTCTCAGTTCAAGTGGCAAATTTGAAATTCGCATTTCACATCCTCTTACATTTAATATCCAGATTTCCAAACAACATTAGACTTCTCTTTGTTGGCTAACTTATACCTCTAGCCTTTCCTGCCAAAAACACCTCCTCAGCTTCCAAAAAACTTATTGGGGTCCTATACTGTTAAAAACATTACTTCTCATCTGATACAACTGCTAATATATAAATCCCATATTTACCCAACCTTAGAATGTTGTTCTAACATTTAGGATGGCACGATAAAACCTCTCTAAAAATGCCTGATGCACAGAAGCACTCCAGCCAATAGTTGATTTCTTGACTACAATCATTCTCCCATAGATTCTGCTTATGTCTTTTTAATAGGCATTTACATGGGTACTATTGTGCTAAACTGGTCAATATCATTTCTGTGCTTTCTAAAGTGTTGCTTGTAGGTAAATATTCATATATAGCTTAGCTTCATACTTACTAAACTAACTTCCCATCTTCTTCTCATTAAATCTACTTACTTCCTTTGGGAATGCTTCCCTTACTGTTTACTCTTAGGACCATAAGTTCTAATTATTCAAGAAACTCATTAAGAAGTTCCTTTTTTTTTTTTTTGCTTTAATCACATATATATATATACATGGCACTATTGTGCTATGAGAAAGTAGCAAACAGAGTTAATGTCAAGAAAGCACAGTATAAAATGAATGTAATATCTGTCAACCAAGTTTCAGACAAAGAACTGAACCATGCTTAATGATAGTTTTTAACTCTGAAATAAGAATGTTATTTGCAGCATTTGTTAAAAGTACTAATTAAAAGATATGTTAAAAAATATAAAAAAAACTCTTTTTTTTTTTTCAAAATTCTGAATTTATTGGTTTCATTTCAGATAAATATCTGAAAGCAAGAACTGTCTTTTTTTTTTTTTTTTACATATATTTTTCCTGTGTTCAACATGTAAAACACAGTAACACAATGCATAAAATTAGTGCTTACCAACTTACAAGTGGCAACCTTGATGCAAAGGATAAAATTAAAACTAAAAAAACATTGTGATGGTTAGTATTTATAACTGCAGCTTTTTTTTTAAAAAATTCTAACACCAATCTTGCAAAGTACTAGGATGCAAAAAATGACCAGATAACATTTGAGGCTACCCTTAAATATCACCTAACAAATTCTGACAGAAGCACCAAACATGCAAGTTTCATGACTTGTCATTATAATTTTTTATACAGTATCGATGTTCTAATTCACAAGAGTAAAATTCCACCACAATACCAAATCTCCATTTTTAATTTCATATTACAGTATTAATTTTTTGAACAGACAGCCTCTTTTAAAAAGGCTTAACGACACCAGATAGATAAGAAAACTAAAAGATTATAAATTATAATAAATTACAATAATTTATAATTATAATAATTATACATTATAAATTATTAAATAATTATTATAATCCAATTATAAAGAATTTATTTCAAATACAACACCACTCACCTACTTTTGAGGTACGAACAGAACCAAATTCTTCACCATAACATATTCTTTGAAGTTCACAAAGTTTGGTAAATCGCCGAAGAAACCATTTTATCACAGGACGCAAATACCAATATATATAAGATATCAAATTATTAACAATTGTGAGCATTTCCCATATGTAGTTCTTTTCATAAAGTTTCTCTACAATAATAATCCTAAAGAACCTGAATCCATGATTTCTAGAAATTAAAAAAAGAAAACTTTTTTCAATTTATTCAAAAAAAATTTTATTAAAATAAAGAAATCAAATAAAAGCTTTTAGAAAAAAATAAATCATAATCAAAGTTATTACTATTAACAACCTCTGACTTCCATGGAGTCAAAGGACTCATCACAAGAGGTCTATACCTCTCTCTCATGCCAAAAGATCATCGAACTGTGCCTTGAACCCATTCACAGTTTCTGCAATCACCACACTTTCAAGCAATGCAATCTGCTCACCAATCACTCTCTGTGCAAAGAACCTGCTTCTCACTCACACCCACCTTATACAGATTCCAGGGATGGCCTCTAGTTCTACCCTTGCCTCCTCCTATGAAATATCCCCTCCACATTAATCTGGTAACAACCCCTTGCCAACTCATATGTCTCAATTATATCCCCTCTTCTTCTTCTTCTATTCACAAGGCTCTGTAAACTGCATTCCCTCAATCTCTCTCTCCACATATCTGACATTCTGTAGACCTGACACTAACTTAGTAAACCTCCTCTGGACTTTCTCCAATATATCCTCATTCCCCTGAACACCAGGTGACCAAATCTCTGCACAGTAGTCCGTATGTGGTCTGATCAAAGCCTTATACAAGGGAACCATAACCTCTTTGCTTTTGCATGTCAATGTCCTCCTTATTTCCATAATCTGTTGGGATATTCTTACAATTTTAGCAATGTGACCCCTGAACTTTAACATTAACGACAGTAATTTAATGGTAAATGGTACACTGAACTACCTGGGAGAAAATTTCTCAAAATGAGTATCTGTTAAAACTGAGAAATTTTATTGTTAAAACACCATAAGATTTAATGATTACAAATACAAAGAGCCAACAAGTTTCACTAGCCACTGTCTAGCATTTTCAAGGCTGTACTGGTGTGAAAACAAATGCATCAAGTTACATGAAAACATACACTTTAGTAACTGTTAGGCCATTATATTTGATAATTCGTGTTTGATGGCGTGCATGCATTCGAATGCTTCAGTCAGAATCCGGTACATGACCACGTGTTGTGTAGTTTTTCGCATATTGTAGTTCTGTTGAGCTGAGAGAATTGATGAGATATTTCCATGTCTTTAAGAATAGCACCTTGATTTCTATTTAAATCATTGCCTGTGCGTAGCCACATATTTTCTATCCCACATATGAAATCCTAAAATGGATTTCATATGTGGGATAGAAAAAAGTCTTTATCATCTTCCAGAGGCTACAGCAAATACTATCAGATTCAATAGTATGACTATTCTTGCCTCAGCAAAATCACCAACACCTAATGCTACTCCAGATGATAAGAAAGCAATCCGCAATTTACGTAACAACAAAGACATTATAATAACCAAAGCAGACAATGGAAATTCAACAGTCATTCTCAACTCGAAAGATTACTTTAATAAGATTAACTTGTTACTAGCAGACAGTTCCACGTACCAAGTCTTAGATAAAAATCCCATCATGAGTAATCACCTGGATACTAATGCTCTTATCCGCAATATGACCCGTTGGTCAGATGAACTAAAAAAATAACTTAAATCCTTACACCCTATTACTCCACACCTTTATGAGGCACCGAAGATTCATAAAGAAAACGTACCACTTCGTCCAATAGTTGATGGAAGATCCTCACCTACGTACTTACTAGCAAAGCATCTGGCAAATTTAATGAAAGGAAAAATTAGACAAACAGAGACCTACATTAAAAACTCTCAACAATTTGTGGAAAAAATCAAAAGGATCAAAATATCACAAACTGATATTATGGCTAGTTTAGATGTAGTGTCCTTATTCACTAATGTACCGGTCGTAGAGGTGGTCAACATTTTAAAAGATCTCTTCCCTCAGGACATCACCCAGTTGTTTCATCATTGCCTGAAATCAAATTTCTTCAAAGTAAATAACATAGTATACAAACAATCGGAAAGTCTAGCCATGGGTAGCTCCCTCTCACCACCATGTGCAGACCTATTTATGGAAAAACTTGAAAAGGATATTTTTTCCACTATTTCACCTAAACCGTTGATTTGGTGGAGATAACTCGATGACGTGTTCATCGTCTGGAAGGATACCATGGAAAACCTTCTCATGTTTCTTAATAAAATCAACTTACTACATAATAAGATCAAATTCACTATGGAACTGGAAAAGAACAAAGAACTACCCTTCCTTGACATACTAGTGAGGAGAGAAGATAACAATGTCCAACTGTCCATTTACAAGAAACCCACAGATACAGGTAGATATCTACATTATTCGTCTAACCATCATAGATCACAAAAACACAGCATCATTCATATGCTCTATAATAGAGCCTTAAGGCCTATTTCGAAAGAAGGAGATGTACAGAGAGAACTGTCACAAATAGTTAACAATCTATCTCTGAATGGATATCCTTCTAACATTTTAAACAAATTGCTTTTTAAAGACAACCCCCAACAATGTGGAACAGAGTCCCAATATGTGTCCACAGCTGTCATTCCATATATTAATTCGGTTTCCACAAAATTGGCGAGAATGTTAAAAGCTCATAACATTAGAGTGGTTTTTAAACCAACTACCACAATCAGGCAAGTCTTCAGATCTCCCAAAGATGAGGTCCCGTTCTTCAAATTTCCTGGAGTATATGAAATTCCATACACGTGTGGCCTTTCTTACATTGGACAGACCTCTAGAAGTTTTGAAATAAGACAGAAGGAACATGCGGGGGAAGTCAATCACAATAGAATCATCACATCTGGTTTAGCTCATCATTTCGCAACATCAAATCATGTTATAGATTGGAAAAACAGTTCTATACCTTACATCGAGAATGACTACAGACACAGAACTTTCAAAGAAGCAGCAGTGGTGCCATGCACAGGCAATAATTTAAATAGAAATCAAGGTACTATTCTTAAAGACATATGGAAATATCTCATCAATTCTCTCAGCTCAACAGAACTACAATATGCGAAAAACTACACAACACGTGGTCATGTACTGGATTCTGACTGAAGCATTTGAACGCATGCACGCCATCAAACACAAATTATCAAATGTAACGGCCTAACAGTTACTAAAGTGTATGTTTTCATGTAACTTAATGCATTTGTTTTCACACCAGTACAGCCTTCAAAATGCTAGACAGCGGCTAGTGAAACTTGTTGGCTCTTTGTATTTGTAATCATTAAATCTTATGGTCTTTTAACAATAAAATTTCTCAGTTTTAACAGCTTAGACCAAAAATGAACAGTTTAATGAGTATCTGTTTCACTTCCTCCAGAGAAAGGGTACAATTAGTCCCTTCAGAAAAAAATTAATATTATTTACTGCACAAAGCAAAAAAAAAAAAAAAAAAAAAAAAAATTATTGTGAATTCTGCTCATATATACTTTAGTATAATGATGGTCTCTCAATTTGAAAATCTGAATCATCAAATGAATGAGCCTTCAATTAGCCAACAATTGAATAAGTTATTGAATTGAATATAATAAATTTAGTTTAATCCTTTATCCAAGTGTGAGCAAACAAAGTTTGCGCCTGAAAGTATCTTCAGGACTGAGGTAAGGTGGTACACACCAGGGCAACTCGTTGCAAAGGTGGAGCAAGCTACCAATACTCCTGTCTCAGTATCTCCTATAATGCAAAACACATCTCCTTACGGATATGTCTAATGTTCTGCATTAAGGGAGGGCCACCACCCAGACTAGTTTCAACCTTTATTGAGGTCTCTTCAGTGGGAGCCAGGCCCAAGCTGAGATACCAGGCAGAAGCATTCGCAGGTCATCTCTACCTATAGGAGTTGCCAAATGGTGTGCCACCCATTTTTAATAAATTACTCTGGATTTAGAGAAAGATGTTGAAAGTTTATTTTTCACTTGGTTAGAGTATAATAAATTTTAGTTTAGTGGGAGCCAGGCCCAAGCTGAGATACCAGGCAGAAGCATTCGCAGGTCATCTCTACCTATAGGAGTTGCCAAATGGTGTGCCACCCATTTTTAATAAATTACTCTGGATTTAGAGAAAGATGTTGAAAGTTTATTTTTCACTTGGTTAGAGTATAATAAATTTAGTTTAATCCTTTATCCAAGTGTGAGCAAACAAAGTTAGCGCCTGAAAGTATCTTCAGGACTGAGGTAAGGTGGTACACACCAGGGCAACTCGTTGCAAAGGTGGAGCAAGCTACCAATACTCCTGTCTCAGTATCTCCTATAATGCAAAACACATATCCTTATCCTTACGGATATGTCTAATGTTCTGCATTAAGGGAGGCCCACTACCCTGTCTAGTTTCAACCTTTATTGAGGTCTCTTCAGAGGGAGCCAGGCCCAAGCTGAGATACCAGGCAGAAGCATTCGCAGGTCATCTCTACCTATAGGAGTTGCCAAATGGTGTGCCACCCATTTTTAATAAATTACTCTGGATTTAGAGAAAGATGTTGAAAGTTTATTTTTCACTTGGTTAGAGTATAATAAATTTAGTTTAATCCTTTATCCAAGTGTGAGCAAACAAAGTTTGCGCCTGAAAGTATCTTCAGGACTGAGGTAAGTTAGCGTACCAAATGACTTCTAGTACAGCACCATATAATTGTACCTTCAAGTTACTCAACCTTTCAGTTATCTGACACTGTGGTTGGATAACTGGGGGTACCATTGTATAGGCTAGGGATTAGATAATCCAAGAGGACTCCAGTAAGATCAAGTAACGACTTTGGAAACTGTACTCTGCTATTATAACATTTCAAAAGTGATTTCACTTTATCTTCTTGTCCAAAAAGAAAGTACAGCAATGGTTATTGAGAAAGTGAAGGTCACTAAACCAATCATAAGTATTCTAAGCATTTCAAAAAAAGTTTTCCTATAGGTTAATATCGGCCATAGCAAGTGTTAGAAGTCAAAGTGTAGACATGCCTGTGGCATGAAGCAAGATGGCAGAAACAAAACAGAGTGACAACAAAGCACTATGAGTCTCAGTGCTGCAGATAGAACTCTTGAAGCCTTAAAATGCCAAAGCTACACTCTAAACATTATGTATAAGAAAGAGTATACTTTGTGATTCCTGTTGCCAGTAGATTCATGCCACTTGTGCCAAAATTGGCACGAATTGGCAATTCATGCCAAAATCGAAGAACCAGTGGTCAAACTCCTAAGCACCCTCAGGCAGGGCAGCCAGCCATTTTTCTGTCCTTTGTACCTCCCCGCAATTAAACAACCCCCAAACCTCTGCAAGTGGATGGCCAGGAACAGCACCTTATAATGCTCGATGAAACTTTCTCATGGAAAACTGACACAATCGAAAAAAAAGCTCAAAGCAATCCATGATCAGCATCGCATCTCGAAGCTAACATGCCTATCCTAGACAACGACAACAAGCTTTGTGATCTTACTGCTTCATCAGTTCAAGACACGACTGAGGCAGAAAATAAGATGTACAATGCCATCATCCTAAGCTTTCATTTGGAAACCGATGCAACACTAAATGACGACATTTGCAGCCTCACTGAACAATGCAATTTTGACCCCGAGACAGCCTCATCAGGTGTCACTGTTTCAGGTCAATGATCTCATGGAGAGATGAAAAGAACTTCCTACACTTAATAAAAGTGACCTGTAATAACCCAACAAGCCGATGGACATTCATATCAGCCATAATAGCAAGTTGGAAGGTACCAGCCCAACATCACACATATGAGAACAGAAAGATTTGACCTATGCACTGTGCAAAAAAAGGCAGCAATTAAGAAAAGAACTGGAAGAGAAATGCAAATGGCGAAGAAACATGGACAATCAATTACAAAGAAGAGATACTAATGAGAAAATCAAACTCTGTAAACAACCAATGTGAAAGCCTGATCCCAAACACTACATAGGAAACGTGTGGGATATATGTTCAAAAACAAACTTCACGGCACCTTCTCGATCCATTTCACAAATATACGTGGCCTCAGTTCTAACCTTAATGACATTCACTTCCACCTTCAGTCTGCAAAGCCTCACCTGCTCTTCCTGACAGAAATTCAAATCTCAACCTCATCAAACATTACCGTCTGCTTTCCCAACTACACACTCTAATGCCTTTACACGGATGGGGTCTGCATATATGTTTGCTCCGATATACCATGCTGGAAAGTATCCAACCTGGAACCTCCCAATTTTGACCTAATCTAGCTAAAAATCATCCTACTCCAATCTACAAAATTCATATGCTGTGTCTACTGCTCTCCTAATGCCAATAACCACCCTGAACTCTTCCATCACCTTTCCTTAAATATTGATTTTTCTCCAATCCAACTCTCCAAAAAGTGAAGTTATCTTCCTCGGGCTTCCAACTGCACAGATCAAGCAGGTTGAGATGCTGACACTTTTGCAATCACAAATGATCTCTCACTAATTGTTCACATGCCCACCAGAAAACCAGAATCCCAACCACTCCCCAAACACTTTGGACCCCTTCCTCACCAGTGACCCATCTTAGTACACTATGAATACTGTCAGCCTGCTAGGCAGCTCAGACTACATGTAGTGCAGATCTCTTCCCCAAAGTAGCAACACATACACAAACACTCGCATCCACATGTTGTATGGCATTACCAGAAAGCCAAGCGCAATGATCTTCACAACTTCTACTTCTCATTTCTTTGGTCAGATTACTGTTTCTGATCACTCGAACCAAACCTATATGCAGAAAGAATCACTGAAATAATACTCATTGGCATGGGAACATTTATTCCCCACTCCACCCTAAATTCTTGTCTACTAACTAAGCCTTGATTCTCCCACAGGTGGCACCAATGCTCTACAAAAGAAGAGTCAGACATACAACTGGCTTGCGTCCAAAACACCATTTTCCTACAGCCTACACCAAAGCTCGTAATAGCTGCAAGAAAATTATTACCACATCAAAACAAATTCTGAGAAAGCTAAAAGCAAGATACTTGCATCCTGCCCAAATGGCAGCCATGCCTTCTGGACTCTAGCTAAAGCTAGTGGCCATAATTTCTGCCCAACAGTGCTATTGCAACACCCACAGAAAAAGCCAACCTCTTGGCTTCCCACTTCTTCTTCAGGTTGGGCCAGGAATGAATGATCATGGTAAATGTTAGATTATTTTAATGGTATTGATTACAACACAGAATGATAAGAAAATAATCAATATTAACTTATTAGCTAATATTTCACCGGTATTATATCCAGCATCTTCAGAGCCCAAGAACAGTTTGCCACAGCACATGAAACAATTTGGCATAACAGTGGGACTAGTTTAAAAAAATTGTAACAGACAACACAAGGAACTAAAGTCCTAATTTGACACATCTATGTGGAAAAAGAGAGAAAACGTGTATTAATTAGATCTTAAAATGACTTTCTCCCAGATTTTTTGTAAGTTGAGGTTTGGGGTATGTTTTAAAGCTGCTGTTGATTCAAAAAACAATCTCTCTGACTTATGACTTCTGCATAGCCCTTTTGTGTTCTTCAATTTGATCATGTGTGAAAGGGTATCCAAGGCATGGTTTGCTAGACTCAACTTGCCATAATAATAGTGGGGATATTTTTTTTATGGAAAAGCTAGCTATGAATACAGCCACACCAGTAGTTTGACTACACTACGTTGAATATGTGCTTGCTATTTGGCCATTATGTAAATGCACTGGATACATTTTTAGTGCCTTTACATAGCCAACAACCTAAAATCCACTTCACAATGGAAAAGGAAACTAATGACTGCCCTTCCTGGATACACTAATCACATGGTTTCCTGATGGTTCATTATCTTTTTTTTTTATTGAAAACTCACACATACAGGGAAATATTTGCACAAACAATCACACCATCATCCAACTCAACAGTATGGTATCCTAAAAACACTAATTCACAGAGTTAGAGCTATCTGTTCCAATGACAATGCTCTTACCACCTTGTATCACTTTCTTAGGCAATGGCCATAATCCCCATAGGATAGAAAAAATACTAAATGCTCCCCATAAATCCCCTACATTGACTATCACACAAGACTATAGCAAAACTGTTACCATCCCATACATTCAGGCACATCTGATAATATATCTAGAGTGCTTAATAAATATCAGCCACACACACCATATTTCAACCATATGTCAAATTGGCAATTCTCATCCGTCCACCTAAGTACAAACTCTCTTCTTTATCACATCCAGGAGCTTATGAAGTGCCCTGTTCTGGTTTACTATGGAAGACGGAAAGAATTGTTGACATCCACCTTGGTGAACATAAAAAATATATTCAATGCTACCGTTATGGCAATTCAGGTCTAGCAAACCATGCCTTGGATACCCTTCACACAGGATCAAATAGAAGAAAACAAAAGTGCTACACAGAGGTCATAAGTCAGAGAGATCGTTTTTTTTTTTAGAATTAGTAGAAGTTTTAAAACATAATTCAAACCTCAAGTATGGCTGTATAAATTTACCAAAAATCTGAGAGACAGTCATTTTAAGATCTAACTAACACGTTTTCTCTCTCTTTTTTTTCCACATTGATGGTGCCAAATTAGGACTTTAGTTCCATGTGTTGTCTGTTACAATTTTTTTTAAACTAGTCCAACTGTTATACCAAACTGTTGTTTATACTGTGACAAACTGTTCTAGTGCTCTGAAGATGCTGGATATAATACCAGCAAAATATCAGTGAATAAATTAATAAATATTAATTATTTTCTTATCATTCTGTGTTGTAATCAATACTGCTGTGAAAGTAAATTAACATGTACTGCCAACACATAAGCCTTACCATGCAATCATGGTAAATGTCCTCCAACTATTCCAAGCACCTAACACTCAATGCTGTGTTTGATCTTTTGTCAAAAAAAAAGATCAGAAAAATTTTGCTCAAACTGGATAACCAAAAAATCTCCTGGCCCTGATGGCATTCCTCAAATTGTTCAAAAGATCTGTACCCCAGAGTTGACTCCTATTTTATGCCGCCAATTTACACTTTCTTATTCTACTTATTATTACTATTACCACTCCAAGACCTCATGGAGTCAAAGACTCATCTGGGAGGTCCTTTTATCACACACAGCTCATCATGCCGTGTTTTAAACACATTCACACTCTTTGCAGACACCACATTCTCAGGCAAGGCATTCCAATCATTCACAACTCTGCACGAAAAAAACCTGCCTCTCACTCCCTCTTTATACAGCTTACAGGGATGAGTTCTGGTTCTCCCCTGATCTCCAACTATTCTCTGTAAAACTTCTCCAGCATTGATCCTATAACAACCCCTTACCAACTTGTAGGTCTCTATCATATCTCCCTTCTTCCTCCTGTCCACCAGACTCTGCAAATTACATCTTCTCAATCTTCCCTCATACTTAACATTCCAAAGATCAGAAACTACCTTAGTCATTCTCCTTTGGACCCTTTCCAACATCTCTTCATCCTTCTGAAAACCTGGTGACCAAATCTGGGCACAATAGTCCATGTGTGGCCTAATCAAAGCCTTAAACAACGGAACAGGGAATCTCCCTACTTCTACATGTCAGTGTCATCCGCATCATTCCCCAAAACCTTTGTGTTGTCTTCACAATTTTGGCTATGTCCCCCCCCCCCTAAATTTCAGATCCTTATCCACTATCAACCCCATATCTCTTATTTCCTCTACCTCCAACAATATATTCTCACCAAGCATAAATTCTGCATCCCATCTTTGTTTTCCAAATTTTAAAACCTTACATTTTGCAACAATGAACTCACATCCCCATTTCCATGCCCAATCACTCAATCTATTCAAGTCTTCCTGTAAGGCCACAATTCACTACACTTCATGGTTCACCCCAACTTTGCATCATCTGCAAACAACTCAATATCTCCATCCAAATCTTCACCTATATCATTAATATACAAGTTAAACAGAAATGGACCTAAAACAGACCCCCTGAGGCACTCCACTAGTAACTTTCCTTTTCCTGGATATTGCTCCCCCCCATACACAACTTGCTGATACCTATCAGATAGCCAGTCTCCAATCCAATGCACCAATCTAATATCCCACCCCATCTGCTCTAGTTTGACTGTCAACCTATCATGAGGTACTCTATCAAAAGCCTTTGTGATATCTAAGTATATTACTGTGTAACCTTTTCCTCTGTCCAAGGAAGCAGTCACTTTATTGTAATAAGTAAGCAGATTACTAAAACATGACCTCCCTTTAGCAAATCCATGCTGTCCATCAAAGATAATACCATTGTTATCAACCCAATTCAAGATCCTCGTTCTCACAAGCTTCTCCAACAACTTAACCACAACACCTGACACACAGATAGGCCTATAGTTTGATGCTTGAGTCCGATCACCTCCTATATGAAGTGGCACAATCTTGCCTTCCTTCTACTCCTTAGGAACTTGACCAAGTGCAAGACTCATATTAAAAAAAATGTCAAGGCAGGTGTCAACTCCCTGGCACATTCTTTCAGAATACATGGTGATATATTATCAAATCCAACAGCCTTATTAACATCTAGTTTACTCAACTCCCCATACACCTCTTGCTCACCTACAGTCAGTCTCTCCTCCCCATCATCAACTGCTCTCAATCCCTCCATGAAGTCACATTCACAAGATTGAAAGATCTTTATGAACTGCTCATTAAGTATCTCCACCACACATTCTGCATCAGCTGTCTTTATACCATTTTCTCCAATCAATGTCATCCTTCCATAATTATTCTTTCTTTTGCTAGCTACATATCAAAAGAACTCCTTAGGATTCTTTTTGGCTTCATTAGCCAACTGCTGTTCATACCTCTCTTTAGCTACCCTCACCAACCAAGTCACCCTCCTTGCTTGGTCTTTGTAGACCTCAGGGAATTGGTTATTTCCACTTCTCTTATGCTGCCTCCACAATGCCTTCTTTCTCTGTATCGCATGCTTAATCTCTTTATTCATCCATCTCACCCTTGGAATACATTTATACATTGCATCTACTAAGCAGTTTTTGAAAATCCCCGAAGCTGCATTGATCTCTTTTCATTGAGCTCTTCATAATCACTCCCCTTGTAGTTCCACATATACCCTTTTCTCACAGAGGTCCTCGCACTGCTGGCAACCACCCAGGTAATCATCTCATGGTCACTCTCACCAATTGGTGGATGATTTGACACCTCATTTATAATTACATCCTCTGATGAGATCACCAAATCCAAGACCTTCAATCCTCGTGTGCCCTCTGTTACATACTGTCTGAGGTAGTTATCTCTCAAAAACTCAAGAAACTCATTTTCTTTGCTTCCAGTTGCTATCTCATCATTCCAGTCTATATTGCCATAATTAAAATCACCCATAATGATCACCCTTTTCTTATTTACTTGGCTAATTTGATTGTACATTTCATTATCACCACCATTCACATTACCTGGTCTATAACAACATCCCACCAAGTATTTGATTCCATTCACCTCGTCTCACACCATACTGCCTCAAAACCACTGGCACTATTTCCCTCTTGCACTTTATATAGACATAACTCTTTCTCTATCATCAGTAGTACTCCCCCTCCCTTTTTACCCCTTCTGTCCTCACGAAACACATCATACCCTCCCATCTCTATTCCTATCAGGATGTCATCTTCTTTCAACCATGTCTCACTTATTCCGACAATCTATGGGTGAACAGACACAATTAGCACAACCATTTCAACTGCCTTGTTTCTTATACTTCTAGCATTTGTACACACACACACAACAGTTCATTTCTGGATCTACAGCTAGTTTCACTGATACCACTCACTCGATGTGATCTCTCCATGCTCGACCGGGGCTATTTCCCTTTCTGCTTCTTCATTTTAAAACCCTTTTCAATTCGAACTGTTTCCTCTTGATACCTGGTCATCCCATTCCTTCCTGCCTACACATGCTCACCTCCTCTTGGAGCATCCACCTTTCTCATGCTGTGTACCCCTGTCCGCCCTGATCCTCCCTGTTTCCCTGCTCCTCTTGCACACCCATTCTCTCATTTTCTATACTCATACCACTCACTTCCCCATTCATAACCACCTCTTCAATCTCTCCTGTCTTACTCTCCCGCTCTTCCACATCACTTCCCACTCGATCTGATTCATTCTCTCCATTCACTTCTCTACCTTCCAGCAACAGTCTCTCCAAGCGACTCACACCATAACCACTCAAATGCAGTCCTTTGCTCCCATACAGCTCATTTCGTCCCTCACTCTCATTCCACACATTAACAAACTATACTCCCATCTCCTCACACATTTCAGCCAGCATATCATTCATAATCCTTGCTCTCCACCTCATTTCACCACAGTCATACCTAGGCAACACGCTAACTACCCTTCCTGTCACACTATTCTCTTTTATCCTTCTAAGCAATCTCCTGATATCCATTTTGACACACTCTTTGTCCTCTCTCAAATCATTCGTACCTATTAACTCTTTTGCTCGCTCCTGCCTCATATCCAATGCCTCAATCACTCTACTCATTTTAGCGCCTGGAAAACATACCTTATGCATTCTATCCTCCAGCACACCTTTAATAATGGAGTCGCCATACAACTCCACTCGCTCATCTTTCGTTAACTCTTTTGTGCCATCATTATTTATATTAATAGTTTTTACCCGAATTTTCTTAATTTCATTCCGCATCCATTTCATTTCTTGCTTCATCCAATTCAATTCAACTTCCGAATCTCGCAACACATTCTCTCTATCATTCAATCTTTCTAACTCTCAACCCCCTCTTCTCAACTTTCAGACTCATTCATCTTTCTTTGTTTCTATTTTCATGTATCGAACTTTCGCTATCATTCATTCTTTTTTTGCTATCATCCATTCTTTAGATTTTTCCTAAGAAGGATGACAAATTCTTACTTTCAAAAGTACTGCCCAATTTCTCTAACCTCAATTCTTTCTAAAGTAATGGAAAGAACCATCAATGGCTAACCTGAAGACTCACCTAATAAATAACCAACAGTATGAATTCTGTCACTATCAATCAACAGGGGGATCTATTAATTTTTGTCACCTATCTCTGGACAAATGCCTTGGAAAGTTTGACAAATCTGAAGTGGTTGCTCTTGATATCCCCAGAGCTTTTGACTGGAATTGGCAAAAAGGTGTATTAGGAATCCCATTATTCAGTCTATCCTAACTTCTGCAACTGAGTAGCCAACTTTCTGGCCAGATGCTAACTTCGAGTGGTTGTGAATGGCTCCTATCTTCTACCTATACAACTAATGCTCTTTCTCTCAAACACTTTCTTCCTTCTATATCTACTCCAGCTCACTTTCAATCCAATACACAATTTTGCTGATGGCAGAAGATTACACTCGTCCTTTTCATTTGACAAACTACAAAGTACAAATCACCACAGCCTCCAGAAATCTAACCTCTACAACCTTAAATTCCAATCTTCAAAAGATTCAATGAGTTTGGATTACATTATCAATTTTAATGCCAGCAAAACACAGCTCTGCATTATTTCCTAAAAAAAAACTCTGTTCTTCCAATCTTACCCTTGACAATACTCAAATCTCTATTCAAGATGAGATTCACCTTCTTGGAATAACTCTAATCTCTCTTAGCACAAACATATTACAACTATTACCTCCTCTGAATCCAAAAAATTAGGCTTTCTCCTTCACTTAAGGCATTACTTTAAATCTGAACAGCTCTTAACCATATAAAAATGTGCCCAAACATTGAATACTGCTCTCATATCTGGGATGGTGCTCCTAAGAGCTCCATGAAAATACTGGATTCTATACAGAACGGAACAGTTAGATTGAATGACGACCCTCACTAATACACTCCCACTCACTTTTGCACAGTGATTCAGTCTCTGCAGCCTGCATTCTTCTATAAATACTTCTATGGCTAGTGTTCATAAGAACTGGCATTGATAATTTCCCCACTCTCTACAAATCTGTACAAACGCGTGCATCAGCTAACCAGTACCCTCTCAGAGTTCAATTGCAAAACCCACAGAACAAATTTCTGATCTTCTTTGTTTATCCCTTCCACTGCTACTTCTGTGGAACAGTCTTCCACCACGTGTTTCCCAAGGAAGACAACCCACAGATTTTCAAATCAAACGGGCATAAGTTTCTTATCGCCCATCAATGGTACTAACGTATTACAGGTTATGGGGTCTCCATAAAAAAAAATTAATTAAAAAAGCAGGATGGTTTTGTAACAAGCAATGAAATCCATCTACCACCAAGAGATCCGGAGACATGCTCTCAATGATTTAATGTATAACAATTTAGTCAGGAGCTGAATATAGACTAAATATCATCTCTTAGTCTACAATTATATGACAGAATCAATATTATGATTATTATTACACAATATTTGATGAGTGGGATAGCACAGAAACCTGTTCTGGGACTACAGTTTAATGTTATATATCAATCATCCTCAAACACATTCACTACTACTTCTAACATACACTCTCTTTATACTGTCTCCCTGCTCACCTTGACTCTCCCCATTTTCCTCTCCATTTTGCATTCTTGTTCTCTCATCATTATCTTTCACACTGCTATTACTCATTTACAATCCTTTGTTTCAGCTCTTACATGCTGTCATTGCTCACTGCTCCTCCTTGCACCAACAGTCTCTCTAGCTGACTCACACCAAATCCAATTAAATATGTCTGTCACTTTTGTAAAAATCTGTCCTTCCCTCATATGCATCTTGCACATTTACAAACTCTTCTCACCAACATACTATTCATTATGCAAATGAAAGGTCACAGGACCTATAACACTACGGTGCCAAGCATGAGTAAGTGATTAAGGCGAAAGAAAGAAAGAGGCCTATTTATATGTTTTTTTTAAGAGTTGGAGGTTATACTTGGTAGGAAAAACAGTAACGGGGAGATTGTTCCAAAGAATGAAGGAAGATGAGAAGTTTGTTTGGTATGTTTGGAGTTGGACAGTGTATGTGTTCCGCAGCAGCTACTTTTGTTCTCACACGGTTAGAAGAAAGCGGATGAATGGTAGCAGCTAATTCAGAAGAGCTTATAAAAACATAAGTTTATATAAAGTTTTTTCCTGGTTTAAAATCACTCAAGGAATTGACCCCTGAAGTTCAGCAGATTCCTCTGCAATCACCCTGTACAAGTATAAATATTTAAATGGAAGCAGGCACAAGGATAAACATTCAAACATTATTTTACTTGCCTTTTACATTGGTGCAGGTTTAGGTTTGAGAAGTTATTTAAAGAGTGCCAAAGCACTTCTACACCACCCAAACTTAAATTGGAATGACTGCCTCTGTACTGCAATAAATTGTGAGATGAGTAGGAGACACTTTCAAAATTTGGGAGTCTCATCCTCAACAATGACAAGCAGCAGTACATTCATTCAATGATCAATTGGTATAGCCTTTGCTACTAATGGCTCATGCAAAAAGTTAAGCAAGTTTGAGCATGGTTAGTAATTGGAAGGGGAACAATCATTCGATGCTGGTGGCACACCCTCCCTTGTTGACACCTCCAGGGAGTCTTTAGACTCCCTGGAGGCATCATATAATAATAATAATTCCCCACCCCCTTTTTTTATATAACGCTATGACATTCAATTAATTATTATTTCAAATCAATTAATTTAATATTGGCTTTAATTGTAATCTTATTTTGTTTTGTAACCACCCATAAGGTGGAACTCAGCCAGCTCAGCTCTGTAAAAAGGATTATCATTCTTTGTTTTGGCTTCACCTTGTGATTATACTGATGCACTGATGATAGCCAGTCAGTTTCTGGTTGAATAATTAGGTTGAAACAGTTGTAATAATAAAAACTATTGTTTATTCTTGTGAATATGTGTGTCTAATAAACAAAAACAGTATTTTTTTTTTAAATTTGTGACAAAGATCAAAACTATTTGATTAAAAATTTTTGTAATTCAATTTAGAATGACAAGATTAGTAAATCTTCAGTAAAAAAAAATACATGATAGAATGGAAGTAGAATCAGGGTGCCTTTATTTGATAGGCACTATCCTCAGGTTTCTTCTCTAGTAATGACTGATACAATGGAAAATAAGAAAGAATGAAAAAAAATCTTTCAGATAACTGACTTCTAACTTTCTCAGGTGAAAAGCTTTAATCTATCTTAATGTGACAGGGGTGCTTGAAAATGGCACTATTTCTTGTAATTACTTTAGTAATTTATGATATTTAATTATCATCATCATAACAAACCTCCATGGAGTCAGACTCATTGTGAAAGGTTTCACTCAGTAAGCTGGTTGGAAAGAGTCAGGTTCAAATTCTGTCTAGGATGCAAAGAACCTTTATTGTGATTTTTCAACTGAAGGTAAGTTAACCTAGTTAACATGTGTAAGTTAGCATGTGGAGGAGTGGCAGGGATTTCCCTCTTGGAAACTGGTTTTCATCCTGCAAAACAGAAAGAAGAACACACAACACACTGGCCTGATGGTCTTAGTTGTTTCATCCATACATCCAAAACAACAACAACAATCTGAGAGTGATATATCATTTTCATCATTATTTAAAAATTTAATAAATTTATTATTAAGACTTAATATATTTTGGTATTTTAGTCTTAGTATATTTATAGTAGAGGAAGGTGTGTGCGCATATATACGTGGGTGACGTTCAATGGAATGCAGCTCTAGAAAATCTGAATTTTGGCAAGCGCCGTCATCTGATCTTTACCTTAACATATATGATAATGATCCACTACACATGTTGGTCTTTCTGCATTTGTTACAAGAAATCCTTTGAACAAGCCTTCTCCACGCCAAAATTCAAAGTCAAAATCAAACTTATAGTCAGCTGGCTGGTTGGATGATTCGGAATTATGGCTGAAGCAACTATCATTTTATACCATACGTCACTTTGCAATATTTTCAGTGCAGTGCATTCCAATGTTAGTGTACTTCCAGACTGCTTGTTATCATTTACAACTATGATTTGAGTAAAGTATTCCACTTATTAATGGTAACAGTTTGATGTTAATTCTTTTTCTTCTTCTGCATAATTATTACTTTATTTATATGTCTAATGCTGTATCAATCCTCATTTAGATTATATAGCTACACTAATTCTACTTTATATGTAGGGCTTAATCAGTTTGTAAACTGATCAATTAGTGGGCAGAATAAAGTATAATCATTATGGGAATCCGTTAGTAAACTTGTTAGTAGCAGACTCCCGTAATGATTATAAACTTGTTTCTCTAATGCTGAACATGTGCAACAAATAGGTTTTTTATATACTTTGTGTTATTCCAAAGTAAAATGGCAGAGATATTTGTAGCTAGATATCATATTCTTTACAATAATTGTTAGCCTGCTATAGGGGATAGATAGAGGAGGCAGCTTAATCAGCTAGTAAAGACATTTTGATTTTTAGTATGACATGGAAAAGTCTGTAATGGTTAAAATTATGGACAAAGCATTTAATGCTTATGAGGCTGATGTGCTATAGAAAGCATTACCACTGGGTTTCTAAATCCAGAATATTTTTTTCTGGTAATTACTTAATTGCCTCAGTATTAATATCTCATAATGCAAAAACATTATGGAAAGGGTCACTATCCAGACTTGTTTTGACCTTTATTGATATGTCTTCGATAGGAGCTGGAGCAGAAAATAGTTTAATGAGTTCAGAAGCAATATATTTTTATATACACATAATAAAATGGTCAATCCATATTATTAAACATTATGATCAGAGAGAGCTGTAGAAATTTTTACTGCAGGGTTTCAAAGTATACTATACTTGAAAATAATTATATTCTTGCTTTAGTCATTTACCCAAGTGTAAACAAACATAGTTTGCACATAGAGTACCTTCACAACTATTCTATTTATATACATAGCCTGTTGTCATCTCATCAATCACTTTAGTATACCAAAATGAAACCCAGAGGTAAAGCTTTCTACTTCTCTCCCTGATTCAAAGCATTTTCTAATATAATGATATACCATTTTACTACTTGTATATGAAAAATATATGATCTGCTAGACTAATTTAACCTTGAGATCTTCCTGGGACTGGCTCCTGCTGAAGATACCTTAATAAAATTCAAAACCTGTCTAGGCAGCAGCCTTTCCCATGTTTTTGTGTTATGAAATACAGAGCAACTGATGTAAAGTCAGCAGCTTCTATATACAAAAGACTAGTCCTGATACATGCACAGCTTGTTTGTTTACACTTGTATATAAAGGATTAAAATAAGAATATAATGATTGCTGGTATGTTATCTGTTAACTGAGTATTCTCTAGCTTGCCTGTTTTGCATGGTGAAACACCCAAGTTTCTGGGAGGGAAATGCAGCTCTATATGAAACTAATTAACTCACCTTCAACATAAATTCTTTAAGTTCTTTTGCAATTACAGATGGATTCGAATCTAGATATTTCAAAAAGAGCAATTGTTATGCCATCCTCATTTAATCCCTTAAACTGAATTTTCAAAATTTCATAAAAGCTGATAAGTAGATAATAATAAAATAAATTAAAATAAAAACATTCAAAGGAGGAAGTGACTATAGTTTTTATGACATGACTGGAGTCACAAGTCTAGACATTGGACATAAAAAAGGACGTAAAAACCGATGGACTGCACTTAAATGATTGTGGAGTTAGGTGCTTGAAGAACGTGTTCTTCAGTGAATTTGGAAGTGCAAAATCGAGGAAATTAGAAATATTGGAAGGGGGGGGGAGCAATCAATCATGTGTCTAACCACCCATGGGATAGATAAGTATGAGTGCAGGAACTATTATGGAGAGCTGGGTGAAGTTCCCCAAGTTTCAAACCAGAATGGGCAGGTAATCACATTATGTAAAGGTAACTGTGGGCCCAATAGGATGTTGAAATGCATGCACACAAATGCCTCAATCTTCAGAAATAAAGGAGAGGAGTTTTTAGCATTGATCAGCTCAGCTTGGTCAAAAATTATTGACATCAGCGAGACCTGGTTGTCAGAGAACGATGTAGTTACAGGAATAAAATGCAATGGATATCGTATTTTCAAGGAAGACAGAAGAAATAGGGCAGTAGGATTTGTATTATTAATGATAGCTGAAGAACTTCAACCAACAAAAACAGAGGTTAAAGAAAATTATAGATCTGATGGAAATGTTTCATTTGAGGCTGTCTGATATGAGGCCAATAGAGCAAAACATATTGTTGGTTGCTGCTATAGACCTAGAGGTTCAGAAGAAAATGTGGATGACATGTATCAGCAGATTAGCATGACTGTAGGCTGAGCAATTATCATGGGAGACTTCAACTATGGTGATATAAACTGGAACAAAGATATGGCAAAATGGAAATGAAATTAATACAGTTACTAAGGGATAATAAAACAGCACGTGATGGAAGGAACCAGGAGTTTGAGTGTGTTGAATCTGGTAATAGCATCAGAAGATCTATCTTTAACTGCAGTAGCAACTCTACCTTGGATTGGGGAAAGCGCAAACCATGCAGTCTTGCCCTTGGAGGTTGCTCAACATGTGGAAATTTCAGTCAAAAAAAGGGTTTATGTGAAACTACTTGATGCATAGGAAGGATTGTTTGAGCAAGGCAATATCAGAGTCCATATCCAGGATCAGGAGGATAAATTGAATAGGGATTAAGTGAATGACTAGCAATATAAAGCAGGAGCTGCAAAAAAAAAAAAAAAAACACATTATGGAAGAAATATAAACAACAAGGTGATTAGCATGCTTGTGAGCAATATAAAGCACAAGCAAGAAGGGTAATAACTAGTATAGTAAAAAAGGCTAAATTGGATTTTGAGAGAAAATTAGCTAAGCAAACAAAGTAAATCCAAGAGTTTTTTCCCCATTACTATGTAGCAAGTAAGAGAAAGAATGATTATGGAAAGATAACATTATGCAATGTTGATGGTAGGAAAGTGACAGAAACAGAAGATATAGTTCAGTTACTAAGTGATCACTTTGCAAGGGTATATGATCCAGGTGGTGACTTTGCAGTTACTGAGGTGACAGAGACTACTGTCAGCATTGAGGTAGATGAACAGGAGGTCTCAGTATATTGAATACAATAGTGGACCTGAATAATATGTCTGATCGTGCGCTACAAGAATGTGCAAATGAACTGGCAGTGCCTCTGACGAAGTTGTTAATCTAAGTCTTAGCTCTGACTGGGTTCCAAGGGAGTGGAAAGAGGGTAAGACAGTTCCACTACATAAAGTGGCTCCAAGACAGAAGTAGCAAATTACAGACCAATTACTGTGTCTGGAGTGGTGGTTCAAGTATTGGAAAAGTTGGTTTAAAGTAAAATTCAAGAATGAGTGGGTAGGAATATGATAGTTTAGTAATTTCTTCACATTTCATAAGGTGAGAGCAGAATTAGATAAAGGAAATGACTATACCATGATACGGCTGGACTTTGCAAAGGCATTTGACAGAATACCACATGGAAAACTATTACATAACTTGTAGCAAAAGGGGTTGGTGGCATGGATGGGGTGGCTGATAGAGGGTGGTCTATAGTGGAGTTGAATCAAGGTGAATGAGGGTGAACAGTGGAGTGCATCTGGGATATGTACTAGGACCACTACACTTTAATTTGTATATTAATGATACAGCAAAATATTTGAAGGGGAACACTCAGTTGTTTGCCGATAATGCAAAATTAGGGAGGGCAATAGTTGATAAAGGTGATGTGGATATATTACAAGATGATTTAAATAAAATAGCAGTGTAGGCAAAAAACAATGTTGTCAATTCAATGTTGTAAAATATAAGGTGATGCACTTCGAGATGAAAAGATTACACACTTCACATCATACTGATGGTACCAGTTTACAGGAAATTGATGCGACTAAGAATCTGGGGGTAATAATGACGGAGAAGAGCACAAGTAAAGATAGGGGGCTTATAATCTCACTTTATAAATCTCTGATTCAGTCACATGTTGACTACAGTGCACAGATTTGGTCACATGCATTTCTTGGGAATCAGGAGATGGTGGAGAGAATTCAGAGGAAAGTGATCAAGCTAGTGACACTTTTGTGAAATGTTCCCTGAGGATAGATTGTGGGTGTTACCAAAGGGTCACTATAAGACTGACACAGAAAAAAAAATTTCAATACATGGAAAGTGGGAGGAAAAACAAGGGATCACGCATGAAAACTTTCTAAGAATGTGGTTAGTAAAGGTGTGTGGACTAAATTATTTTCTCGGAGACGTGAATGAGTGGAATGGATTGCTAGAGGCGGTAGTGTGCGCCCCAAAAGCGAATAGGTATGATAGGTAGTGTTAATGGATAGAGTGGCTCTCCCGCGATGAGTCTTTTGACTCCATGGAGTGCCGAAATAATAATAATAATATAGCACTTTATAAACCGGCGTCTTAAAAATCGACAAACATCTGTACAAACTTTATTACTTTATTTCCACACAAACGAGTGGAAATAAAGTTCATTGGATCGAGTATAAATTAACAAGTTATACTTGCAACTGCATAATATCAGAATTCAGGACACGAATTACATATCGTACCTAACTACCATGCTATAATTGTACTCACCAAAACACAAATCACTACACACTACATGAGGTACAGCACACGCTAATAACGAGTGACATCTATTGTCAACAACGTGAATTGAACAAGCAGACCACCCAAACATAAAGAAATGGAAATCATGCCTTTGTTCAAACATTTTCTGTGATTTTATTCAAACACTCTTGCATTTATGCTTTACTATCAAAATTTACTAAATTGAAAATTAACTTTTATTTTTTTTTTTATTAAATAGTTAAGATGAAGTCTGAGTTCGAGGCAGTTATGTGTGATCATGTGTAATTCAAAGCTCCTGTAAAATAGGCATTTTTTTATTTATTGATTTTTTTAATAGGGGGAATTCTCTATCATGTACATCAAGTGTGCACCTTGTATATCATAGATAATTACTGCACAGTACCATCTGTTTGAGTGAGGTCCGTTTTTTTTTCACTGTAACAATCATCACATGAAATTACGGGACAGTCAAACTCATAGTTATCTGTATAGCCCATATCATGACAGTGGAAGCCAAAGATACTGCTGTTCAGCTCTATTCTTTTGACATGCTCTGGTTATCATTAATTGTACTGTTCAGGTGCTTGACAGCTGCCATATACTACTGCTTCTGGTTGTGGCTTATTACCCTATCCCTCGATGAGTCTGTCGACTCCTTGGAGTTGCCCGAGATAATAATAATAATAATAATAATTAGATTTGTTTTTGATTACTACAGGTTTTAGTGAATTCATTGTATTTAACGCATTTTATAACGTATTTTAAGACACACTGTTAAATTAAGGTTTTTCTTTTTTTCTTTTTTGGAAATAACGCTAAAAACCAGGCAGAACAATAGAGCAGCATCGAAAGCTAATAATAATGATATATTCTAAATCAGGCGTGGCCAAATTCATTCTATACAAGGGCCAATATATGATGAGTGGTAGCCTCATGGACCCGTACACTTTTAGACAGAACTTAAATAAATAGAAATCTATCACTCCCACTACTACAAGTTCATGCCCGTTTCTACATTTTGGGGGCCCCCTGCGTGAAACGGAAAAGCGGGGCCCTTGAAAGTTAGTAAGTAACCTGTATGGAAATTTTTAATGAAAGAATATCTTGTTAATTAATTAATTAAATCAAATATGAAAAGTATTTATGCCCATAAATAAACAAGTATGCTCTCTAGCATCAATTTAAGTAAAGGGAAAAAATTAGTTAAAAAATAAATGTGTTTGTATGTACATGATATCAAAAAAAAAAAAAATCAGCTAACGCCTTTTATTCCCGTATACGGGAGTAGGCGAGGCTATTTAGCCCTATCTAACTTTTGGAGACTGAGTGGGCAGTTCAATCTCCAATGATACCCAATCAGAGACAGATGGCCAAAAGCTATCACTAATTAAGCGGTACGCAGTGAAGAGAGACGGCTCAAATGTGCCGCCATCTCGTGGTCCCTAACCCTAACACAATATATTTAATGTCTGAAATAATGTGGGTTCTACGGCCGATTTTCTTGAGTTTACAGGACGAAAAAACCCGAGTTTCCGGGAGGAAAAACCTGCTTGCTTGCCCGTGCCAGAGATCGATTAACTCGGGAACTGGTCGAAAAAAGGCTTAGAAAATTTCCTCTAGTCGCCGACTAGACTCGAAACGAAGTCTTACTTCGTGCGGCCAAGCGGGGTGGTATGAAAACGCCACATCCATTGAGCTACACAGGCTCTTATGCACATGATATATTATTTTATTATGTAAGTACAGATTATCATATAAATACACCAGAACAATGATTTATTTAATAATATAAATAATAATATAAAAATATTTTTAAAAAATCCGTTTTTACTATAAAGAATGAAATATATATATAACAACTCATAAGATTTAAAAGAAATCTTAATATATTAAATTTTATTTAACCTAATGCGCTTATCAATAAAATCATTTATAACGCTATCAGAATTCAAATTTTTTGCAATTTCATGCTCTATAAATATTATTGCCAGGGACGACAAACGTTCTTGAGACATAGAAGATCGCAAATAGGTTTTTATTAATTTTAATTTGGAAAATGACCTTTCTGCTGATGCGACCGTAACTGGACCGGTCAATAATATTTTAAATGTCGTAGTACTATTTGGATAAATATCCGACAAATTATTTGCATTTATGAATTTTAAAATATTAATGGGCGCATCTTCTGGAACAATATTTCTAAAAATAATTAATTCATTGTAAAATTCAGATTCATCAATTATTATTATTATTATTATTATTATTATTATTATTATTATTATTATTATTATTATTATTATTATTATTATTATTATTTTAACGGTAAAGCCTATGTAGTTCAGTGGATGTGGCGTTTGCACACCACGAAGGAAGTCTTGGTACCGCTTAATTAGTCTAGTCGGCGAATAGAGGAAATTTTTCTAAGCCTTTTTTCGACCGGTTCCCGAGTTAGTCGATCTCTGGCACGGGCAAGCAGGTTTTTCCTCCCGGAAACTCGGGTTTTTCGTCCTGTAAACTCAAGAAAATCGACCGTAGAACCCACATTATTTCAGACATTAAATATATTGTGTTAGGGTTAGAAACTACGAGATGGCGGCACATTTGAGCCGTCTCTCTTCACTGCGTACCGCTTAATTAGTGATAGCCTTGGGCCATCTGTCTCTGATTGGGTACCAGTGGAGATTGAACTGCCCACTCAGTCTCCAAAAGTTAGATAGGGCTAAATGGCCTCGCCTACTCCCGTATATACGGGAAAAAAAGGCGTTAGCTGATTTTTTTTTTTTTTATTTTAACGGTGTCTCCATGGAGTCAAAAGACTCATCGCGGGAGACCCGACATTGACACACTAACCATTATTTACACAATACCTGTCATACCTCTCCTTAAATTCATTCACAGTTTAAGCATTCACAACCACCTCTGGCAAAGCATTCCACCCATTCACAACCCCCAAGTAAAAAATAAAAAATCTAGTCCTAACGTCCTTGTTAACCACACTCTTACACAATCTCCAGGAATCGCCCCTCGTTCTCTTACATCCTGCACTGGTCTTAAAAATATCATCAGTATCAATCCTGTAAAATCCCTTTAACAATTTATATACCTCTATCATATCTCCTTTCCTACGTATATCAGCTAGTTTTTGGAGCCCACAGATCATCAATCTATCCTCATACGAAACATCCCACAGACCTGCAACAATCTTTGTAACCCGCCTCTGAATCCTCTCCACTACTTCCGCATCACCAAGAAATCCTGGCGACCAGATCTGTGCACAATAGTCCAAATGCGGCCTTATTAATGCCTTATAGAGTGGAACAATAACTTCCCTATCCCTGCTTGTTAGTCTGTTCATCAACAACGAAGTAATTTGATGTGCCGTTTTGGCAATCTTTGCAATATGCCCTTTAAACTTAAGTTCTCTGTCCACAATAACTCCCAAGTCTCTTGTCTCATCAACTTCCTGCAGTTCAGTTCTGTTAATATAGTAAACAACATGCGATGTCATCCTCCCGAAGTGCATCACCTTACACTTAGCCACGTTGAACTGACAGCCGTTTACCTCAGTCCATACTGTCAGCCTATTTAAGTCATCCTGTAAAATATCCACATCATTTGAATTGATTATCGCTCTTCCCAATTTTGCATCACCAGCAAACAAGTGGATATTTCCATGCAAGGTATTTCCAATATCATTGATGTACAAATTAATCAATAGAGGACCAAGAACTGAGCCCTGAGGTACACCACTAGTCACTTGCCTTTTCCTGGACTCAGCTCCTTCCTAAACCACTCTTTGATATCTGTCCACCAGCCATCCTTTAATCCACATCACCATCTTCGGATCCATACCCATTTGCTCTAATTTATATAACAGAGTTCCATGTGGAATCCTGTCAAAAGCCTTTGCAAAGTCAAGCAGTATAACTGAGTAAGGATTTCCTTTATCCAACTCCACTGTTATTTTATTATAGAAAGTAAGCAAATTACTTAGGCAAGACCTACCCTTCACAAAACCATGTTGCCCCTTATAAAGTATCATATTGCTGTCCACCCAGTCCTGAATTCTAATTTTAACCAATTTCTCCAAAATCTTAACCACCACTCCAGATATATTGATTGGCCTATAATTTGCAACCTCAGTCTTAGAGCCTCCCTTGTGCAATGGAACTATTTTCCACTCTATTGGCACTTTACCAGAACTGAGGCTTAAATTAAACTCTGATGAAGCTACTCACTAATGAAGCCTCAAAAAAGGCTGAAACCGGTCTGGGTTGTGACCTCCCTCCATAATGTAATAACAGCATACATTTAATGTGTTTTTACTTTAATGTAAAAACACATTAAAGGAAATGTGTTTTTACATTATGGAAAATACCTAAAAATAGCGATCTGAACTTTCCCCACCTTTGCAACGACTTGTCCGGTATTGTACTACGTACTAGGGTCACTTGCATTAGCTCACGCTAGTGTTCGCCGATACTTTATAGTTTACTATATTCGGCATGAAACTCTCTGATTCCAATCTTTGGGTTTCTTATTCGGTTTTGAAACAATGTGGATTTTATATCCCCTTAATTTAAAATATTGTTTATATCGCCGAAATGAAGCTTATTAGCTCTTTATATTTAAGTTAAATTAAGCAATTCTAGTTAGAGGAGTTGCTAATTCTCTTGCACATTCTCGTAACATATGGACCGTATTAAAAATTAAATACATATCTGTATTTAATTTTTGATGCAGCTGTTCGCAGCAATATTTTAATTCATTTTCTGTCCTTTTCCTTATTAATTTCATATCCAAATGATTTTTCGTGTATTTCATACAATTCAAGTATTTTTTGACAGATTGCAGAGCAGTATCTAAAATTACACAAAAGAGCAGTATCTAACATTACACATCCTAAAATTAGCTTTCTTATCACCTATATGTGATTCATCAGGCGTTTCATAATCAAAAATTACTTTTCTTCGACGTACTCGACTTTCTTTAAATTTAATTTCTATTTCTAATAGATTTGACAGTTCTTTAGCAATCTCAAAACGGCTATCAAATCCTGGTATTCTCTGCTCTTCAAAGTATTGCACTAACTCTTTAATATGTTTAGTTGCTACATCTATGGGAATTTTTGCATTTTGTAATACTTTACTTACTAAATTAACTTTTGACAAAAGCTCATACCAAATTACAAGGCTTAGTATAAACTCAAATGAATCTATTTGTTCATATATTGAAACCACTTCTACTTTGATAGTATTATTTGATTCAGTTTTAAATAATTCTTTTAGTGCATTTAAAAATGTTATACGATATTGTTATATATTTTAGAGTAGTTTCAAATACTACCACTCTAGCGCTACGATCTTAAAATTTATTCCCTATACCAATTACTGTTTACCCTAGTGTTATTTCATCGAACAATAGAACGACCAAATACTATCACTCTAGCACTACGATCTTAAAATTTATTCTCTATACCAATTACTGTTTATCCTAATGTTATTGGCACAGGGCCCCGCGCCGTTCATCGAACGGCGCGGGGCCCTGTGCCACCGCACATTTCGCACACCGATGAATACGGCTCTGACTACAACTCGCACAGAGAAGCAGTACATTTTATAAATTGAGTAATCTTTTAAAGCAATTTTCATTCCGTGTTGAGAATATAAATTGTTTCCGTCATCAGAAATAATGAATATGACTATTATATCAATCATAAAATCTTCGGTCGAAACCAGTAGCTAAATTGATAATACATATAATTTAATATAGTTTTCATCCTGCCGCCGGCCGCAAGATGAAAACTATATTAAATAGCCCCGATGTTGGCCACCTATGTTCTGAATAGTACTCCAAAAATATTAACTCGGTGCATTTAGAATACTAATCATTCGGTATTTGAACGAAGCATGTGGTTGGAAGAAATTTATGAATTTATCCACGACTTACAACTGAAATAGGTTAAGATAGCATATAACATATGTTATCTTAACCTATACGTACATACAACCATATGTATAGACAAATCGGCCTTCAGAACACACGCAATTTACAACAAAAAATAGTGTTATTGGTGACGATGGCGTTGATGGTAGCAGTGTCGTAGTTGGAGAATTGAGTAGTAGTGGAGAGGATGAGATGTATTTAGCAAAGGTATGTCGGCCTGGTTGGCTGAGTGGTTAACGCATCGACTTTCCAGTCAAAAGACTATGGGTTCAAATCCTACCACAAGCCTAGAAGTTTTTGACTGTCTGTGAAAACACTAGTGATGGTAGTAGGCAGTAGCGGCCGGTGAAAATTTTAAGCGGCGAGGGGGGGGCATAATAAAACAAAATAACATTTTTTTTTTCCTAATCAGTAACCAATTTATTAATAAATAAATTTACATATTAAAAAATTGCTTTATTAAAAATATTTCACCCTCACCATGAATGGCGTAAAGAGACGACTCTCAACTGTTTTCCAGAAAATATGGATTGTAAAATAAAACACATAAGAGAATTTATTTATTGACTATTTTGTAATTTGAACAATGTCAGTTAACGCCTTTTGTTCTCCTACAGGGAGAAGGGGAGGCCGTTTTATCCCTATCTATTGGAGACTGAGGGGGGGGGTTCAAGCTCCACCAGCAGCCAATCAGATATATCTGCCCAAAAACTATCACTAATTAATACGTCATTAGGTGAAGTGAGGCGACTGCCAAAGTGTGCGATCTAGTGGTCACTAACCCTAACACTATGCACATGTCTAAAAATCGTGTTGGTTCTACGATCGATCTCTTGAGATACGGGATGAAAAACTCAAAGTTCCGGAAGAAAAAACTTGCATGCCCATGCTAAAGATAAACTAACTCGGGAGCCGGTCGAAAAAAAAGGCTTAGTAAAAGTTCCTCTAGTGTCAACGAATAGAATTGAAATTAAGACGTTCATTCTTCGTTCGTTTAGGCGCCATGGGAGGCACTGAACTACACATGTAACTTCAAAAAATATTCCACAAATATTTGAATCTAAAAAAGTCGTATCCTCGATATCCCCTATCTTATCTACATATTTTAATGGTAATTTTCACTTCCAATACAATGAAATGAATTCTCAAAAGGAAGGCTAATCAAAACTTTGTTAGTACTTTGTGTGTGTGTACACTAACAGACTTTTTTTTAAAAAAAATCAGCTAACGCCTTTTTATTCCCGTATACCGGAGTAGGCGAGGCCATTTAGCCCTATCTAACTTTCGGAGACTGAGTGGGTAGCTCAATTTCCACTGGTACCAATCAGAGATAGATGGCCGAAGGCTATCACTAATTAAGCGATACACAGTGAAGAGAGACGGGTCAAATGTGCCGCCTTCTCGTGGTCCATAACCCTAACACAATATATTTAATGTCTGAAATAATGTGGGTTCTACGGTCGGTTGAGTTTACAGGACGAAAAACCCGTGTTTCCCGGAGGAAAAACCCGCTTGCCCGTGCCAGACATCGACTAACTCAGGACCCGGTTGAAAAAAGGCTTAGAAAAATTTCCTCTAGTCGCCAACTAGACTCGAAACCAAATCTTCCTTCGTGCGGCCAAGCGCCGTGGTATGCAAACGCCACATCCACTGAGCTACACAGGGTCAACACACTTTTTATTTATTTGCTATCAAAGGATTTATTTTCTGCAATGGAATATACTCGTTTGCAGTGCTAATCTAATTCTTTGGGTAATTACTTATTTTGATAATCGGCTAGAAATATATATATATATATATATATATATATATATATATATATATATATTATATATATATAGAAATATATATATATATATATATATATATAAAGGCAGAGACATTCTGAAATTTTTAAAGCAGAAAGCAAGCTTGATTATAAATAAGAAAGATGTAGTGATACAATATCACCATAATGAAGGACTAAAATCACCACACCCCTACACATAGTTTCAAATATCTGCTGTCATGAATTATTATAAAACGGTCCCTTTAAACTCTGTTAATAGCATACATTCTGCAATAATTTGGCTATTTCCATTTCCAGCCCTTATTTAGACATCATGGTAAACCTGTCATAAATAATTGTCATTAAGTCTCTATCTTTAAAGATAGTTGAATATAGGTTTCATTCAGATTAAAAAATAAACAAATAACAGCGTTCGTCAACACAGTTGCTGGCGTGAAGAAATGACCTGGGTTCTAATGCCGTTTAGCACATGAAGACCCTTCAAAAATTTATTTTCAATTGAAAAAGTTGATATAGCTATTCTCATACGAAGAGTGCAGGATTTAAGAAAAGAAGATTTATTATTATTATTATTATTATTATTATTATTATTATACGGCCAACTCCATGGAGTCCGAAGAGTCAAGGCCAAGAAAAAAATCTAGTGCTCACACCCCTACTGACCACATGTTTATTCAACTTCCAGGGATGACCCTTGATCTAGTCCCTCTAACCAAGTGCAGAAACAATTCCTTTTCATCTATCCTATAAACTTTTTTAAGCAATTTAAATGGTTCTATCATATCCCCATCTTTTTCTCCTATCAACCAACTTCTGCAATCCACATACACACCAACAATCTATCCTTATAGGGAATATTCCACAGGCAACTCGTTATCTTGGTCACTCTCCCCTGAATCCTCTCCATCGCTTCCTCATCCCAAAGAAACCCAGGGGACTTGGACACAGTAATCCAGGGTCAAGGTCTTATAAAGAGAAATTACAACTTCCTTATCTCTACTTGTTAATATGTTCTTCACTAGCCAAGTAATTTTATGAACAAGCTTAGCAATATGTCCTCTAAACTTTAACTCTCTGTCTACCACCCTAAATCTCTAGCTTTATCTACTTCATGGAGTAAGTATAGTGCCATCAATGTGATACACAGCTTGTAATCTATTTTTCCCAAAATGCAAAACTTTACATTTATACATTAAACTGACATCCATTAACTTTTGCCCATACTGAGAGCCTATTTAAATCGTCCTGCAAGCACTCCTCATCGCCTTGATTAACTAGTCCTCTATCTAATTTCGCATCATCAACAAACAACTGAGCATTTCCTTTCGGGTTATTTCCTAGATCAGTGATGTACAAATTAAACAGCAATGCACCCAGCAGTGAACCTTGTGGCACACTAGTCAACTGTTTTCATCTCGATTCTGCTCCTCCATATATCACTTTTTGGTATGTGTCCAACAGCTACACTTTTATCTACTTAACCAGGATCATATCCATCCCAATTTGTTCTAATTTGCATAACAGTGTTCCATGTGGTATTCTGGCATTTTGCATGTGCCTTTGCAAAATCATTATGTAACCAACTTTATCCAACTCAGCTGTTACTCTATTATAAAAAGTTAGTAAATTACTAAGGCATGACTAAGCCTTCAAAAAGCCATGTTGATCCTCGTACAGTATCACGCTTTTGTCTACCCATGCTTGAATTCTATTCTTTACCAGTTGTTAATAAAAGTTATAAACATACTTTAATATTGATCAATCATAAATTATTATTATTATTATTATTATTATTATTATTATTATTCGTGGCACCTCCAACGAGTCCGAAGACTCATCGCGGGAGGACACCCGTTGTACAATTCTACGTCTCCACTACTACACAGAACCTCTACTACCAATCATCTGCATCAACGCCATCTACTGCCCACAACCACCACCACCACCACAGCTAGTATTTTTTTTGTCTGTAAATTGCGTGTGTTCTGAAGGGTCGATTTTTCTCTCTGCGAGATGAAAAGCCGAGTTTTGTGAGAAAAAACCCTGATACCTCCGAATGAGATCGGCTAACACACCTTCAATTGAAAAATTCCATCTAAAGATTCCTCCCATCGAAGTTAGGCCTTTTCTAATCGAAGGGCACAACGTACCGTCGTTCTTCCAATTGCGCAACGGAAGCAAGTTATTCATAACTTATAATTGTATATCAATATCATGGATACCAGTAATTTGTATAACCATGGAGTCGCATTGTTCGATACTAAATATCAATATTTGCAGTGATTTATTCAGAGAAAATTTAAAAAAAAAAAAGAAATAAAATACACGTTCGCAACATTTGCACGTTTCAGACGTGGCGTCTGTTCTTCTGTAGCGTTAGTTTTTGTTTTGCCTGTATGTTAACCGGTGGCTTTGTTATTCAATGCCGGTGGTTTAAATTTCATATTTCTTAAAGTTTTAAGCCTTTTTTTAAAAGCTTTAAGTCTATGAAAGAATAAAAATTTATTTAACTGGACAAGCTGTGTACAAGTGATGGAACAAGAGTACAGATTTTTTTTTTTTTCTGAAATGAGCGAAAAACGCCTAGATTTTTAAGACTTTTGCAATATTGTAGAGTTTATTCTTTGTCTTCTAGGAAGTACAGCACATGTTGAGAGAATATTTTCTGTTATGAACAGTATCCGGTCAAAGGAGAAATTTAGATTAAATATTGAGACAATGAGGGCTATCTTAGTTGTAAGACGAAATTGTATCATGGAGTGTGAGAAGTTTTATGATAAGATGTTGAAGGACCGAAATTTGCTGCGTAAGATCACTTCATCGTACGATTATTCATGGTACTATCGTGGTGAAATACAGCCCCCCCCGCTAAATTTTTAATGGGTTCTGTCACTGAAGAATAATGGTAAGCTCAATAAGTAATAAAACTTTATGTAATAAAACTTTTTTTATCGTCTTCTTTTTTCATTAATGCACAATATTACATAGCACCAGTGGTGAGCTATAAGGGGCTTGCGCGAGCCCTTTGTTAAATTTTTCTCAAATTTGCGAGCCTCTAATTCTTCTTGTTTACTTTTGTATGTTTCAAAAAAAAAAAAAAAAAAAAATTTTTTTTTGAAACATATTAAGCAACAAAATCATACTGTAACCTAACAAAAATTAGTCTATTCGGCAGTGTATAGATTATTTGGAATTATTGTTTCAATTCCTCTATAACGAATGCGCCGAAGTTTGAAAATAAAATAAGCGCAAGCATCTTTACCCTTCTCCCTTCTGGTAGCCAATCGTATGGTAAAACCAGTAGCCAATCAAATATTTTTATTATTATTATTATTATTATTATTATTATTATTATTATTATTATTTAACGGTGTCTCCATGGAGTCAAAAGACTCATCGCGGGAGACCCGACATTGACACACTAACCATTATTTACACAATACCTGTCATACCTCTCCTTAAATTCATTCACGGTTAAAGCATTCACAACCAGTTCTGGCAAAGCATTCCACCCATTCACAACCCTCCAAGTAAAAAATCTAGTCCTAACACCCTTGTTAACCACACTCTTACACAATCTCCAGGGATGGCCCCTCGTTCTCTCACATCCTGCATTGGTCTTAAGAATATCATCAGTATCAATCCTGTAAAATCCCTTTAACAATTTAAATACCTCTATCATATCTCCTCTCCTACATCTATCAGCTAGTTTTTGGAGCCCACAGATCATCAATCTATCCTCATAGGGAACATCCCACAGACCTGCAACAATCTTTGTAACCCGCCTCTGAATCCTCTCTACCACTTCCGCATCACAAAGAAATCCTGGCGACCAGATCTGTGCACAATAGTCCAAATGCGGCCTTATTAATGCCTTATAGAGTGGAATAATAACTTCCCTATCCCTGCTAGTTAGTGTGTTCCTCAACAACCATGTAATTTGATGTGATGTTTTGGCAATCTTAGCAATATGCCCTTTAAACTTAAGTTCTCTGTCCACAATAACTCCCAAGTCTCTTGTCTCATCAACTTCCTGCAGTTCAGTTCCGTTAATATAGTAAACAGCATGCGATGTCATCCTCCCGAAGTGCATCACCTTACACTTAGCCACGTTGAACTGACAGCCATTTACCTCAGTCCATAGCGTCAGCCTATTTAAGTCATCCTGTAAAATATCCACATCATTTGAATTGATTATCGCTCTTCCCAATTTTGCATCATCAGCAAACAAGTGGATATTCCCATTCAAGGTATTTCCAATATCATTGATGTACAAATTAAACAATAGAGGACCAAGAACTGAGCCCTGAGGTACACCACTAGTCACTTGCCTTTTCCTGGACTCAGCTCCTCCGTAAACCACTCTTTGATATCTGTCCGCCAGCCATCCTTTAATCCAAATCACCATCTTCGGATCCAAACCCATTTGCTCTAATTTATGTAACAGAGTTCCATGTGGAATCCTGTCAAAAGCCTTTGCAAAGTCAAGCAGTATCACTGAGTAAGGATTTCCTTTATCCATCTCCACTGTTACTTTATTATAGAACGTAAGCAAATTACTTAGGCAAGACCTACCTTTCACAAAACCATGTTGCCCCTTATAAAGTATCATATTGCTGTCCACCCAGTCCTGAATTCTAATTTTAACTAATTTCTCCAAAATCTTAACCACCACTCCAGATATATTGATTGGTCTATAATTTGCAACATCAGTCTTAGAGCCTCCCTTGTGCAATGGAACTATTTTCCCCTCTTTCCACTCTATTGGCACTTTACCAGAACTGAGGCTTAAATTAAATATCCTGGTTAGAGGAGTTGCTAATTCTCTTGCACATTCTCGTAACACATGGGCCGATATGCCATCTAACCCAATGGCAGTGTTAGCATTAAGGTTCTTTAATATATTAAGCACCTCGATTTCATCTATCTCTATACTCTCATCAGTCAATGTCACATCTGACACTGCACTATCACTACTAAGATGGTACACTTTTGCGAAATGATCACTAAGCAACTCAACTATTTGACTAGCTTCAGTAATTTCCTTACCATCAACACTTTTTAAAGTAATCTTTCCATGGATATTCTTCCTTTTACTAGCCACATAGCGAAAGAACTCTTTAGGGTTTCTTTTGGATTCATCAGCTAGCTTCCTCTCATAATTAGCTTTGGCTTTCCTTACCACACAGGTTACTCTCTTTGCCTGTACCTTATATTGCTCATTGGAACGCTCATCACCTTTTTCTTTATATGTCTTCCACAACCTTTTCTTTATATGCAACTCTTGTTTAATAGTATTAGTCATCCATTTTACTCCTACTTGATTTCTCCTTCTGACTCTGGGAATACAGTCTGATACAGCTTTCTTCAAATACTCCTTGAGAATCTCCCACGCATCATCAACATCTCTCCCCTTGAATTTCTCATGCCATAATACAGCTGAAAGCTGACTTCTCAGCTTGCCATAATCACCAGCCTTGTAATTCCACATATACCCATTCTTAATAGAATATTCAGTTCGTCTTTCAATCTCCCAGGTCAAGACCACATGATCGCTTTCCCCAAGTGGAGACATTGTAACTAAATTACTTATTGATATGTTCTCCGATGTTATGACCAGATCTAACACTCTAGAATCTCTTGTCCCTTCCATCACATGCTGTCTCAGGTAATTATCTCTTAACAATTGTATAAACTCCATTTCCTTTGTTCCTTGTGACCATTCCTTCCCCCAATCTATGTCCCCAAAGTTAAAATCCCCCATAATAATTACTTGACCTTTACTCATCGTGCTAATTTGCCAATACATGCTATCTATATTCTCCCTTATTCCCCTTGGATTATAGCAACAACCAATTACATATTTCGCCTTGTTAATCTCTATCTCACACCAAACAGCCTCTAATGAACTGCCCTCTACATACCTGTCACAGTGAGGTACTTCTATCTTTTTTGGCTTTAATGTTTCGTCGATCATTAATAAAACCCCTCCCCCCATTCTGTCATCTCTGTCCTGCCTGAAAATACTGTACCCCTTATATTCAATCCCAATAACTATATCATTCTTGGTTAACCAAGTTTCGCTAATTCCTATAATTTTTGGCCATGTTGTACTAAGTAATGACAAAAATTCTTCACACTTATTCCTAATACTTCGAGCATTGGTATACATAAACTGCAATACACCCTTCCTCCCATAATAAATTACCCCACTCTGTCTACTGTTAACATTCTGCGAACAATTAATCCCAGTTTCACAACGATTAATGACCTTTGTACTATTTACAGCTAACTCTATCACCTGCCTCCCTAGCAAATCCCATTTCCCTGTTTATGACCCTTTACTCTGTCCTTTATCAATAAATGTTCTAAATGCCAAGCTCCTAATCCATTTAAGTGCAAACCATCTCTCTTAAAATACTCCTTCCTTTTATCAAACTCATCCCAGACATCCATAAAATAAATATTCAGTTTCATTTCTTTGCAAAACCTTTTACACAATCTGGACACCATTCCATTTACTATAATTGCTCTTCTGTTCATTTCATCACAATCAAATCGTGGTAGCACACTCATGATCTTTCCACTCTCACTTTTTGCATTCATTTCAATCATTAAATTCTTCAAATCCCGTCTTACAGAAAATCTTTCGCTACGTAGATCATTCGTCCCTATAACTGCAATAATCTCACTCACTCTATCTTTCTGCAATTTCACAGCCCTAGTTATATCCTTAATCTTTGACCCTGGATAACACGCTTTAATTACTCTACCATCCTTCACACCCTTAATTATAGAATTCCCATACAGCACAACATCTTTTTTGCTTCTTCTTAACTTGACATCGTTTACTCCCACTAATGCTTGTTTTTGTTCCTGAACCTCTCTCACATTCTTTAGTATATCACTCAGCAATATGTGTGTATCTATTTCTGCACTATTTATTCCATGCACATATTCACTTCTGTCATTCTCATACTTTGTCATTCTTAATCCCCCCATACTTCCTATTCCATAAAAAATATTAGAACATATTGGAAATCTAAAAGATAGATTATACAATTTGGTCTGATCAAAATTATAAAATATATTACAGTCATTTAAAAATGTCCGTTCATTTGTTTCAGGAGAACTTGCACAACACAGTCTACTCCACATGCTTCTATCCGATACATTGGGATATGGCTGTATAAAACATGTATGTTCCCTATGTGACTGATGGTAGCTAACTGCGAAGTCTTGATGATCACTTAAACTTGGGATATTAGTCAAACCAGATGTATCATCATATATTACATTAAAACTTCTGCGATCATACGAGTCACTTAATACAGGCAAAACATTTGATATATTAGATGTGGAATGGACTGCACAGTCTTTCGTTTCTACTTTGACATCAGATTCAAGAGGGGATACTATAGAAACACAAGATGTAAAGTAATCTGGATTGACATCACCAGCAACCACAGAAGAAATGGCTGACTCAGATGACATACCCAAGTTTGTGACTGACAGGTGAGAATCAACCGTAGCATCAGAAACCGACAACACACTGCCATGCACACATTCACCTGAATTGATGAAAGGACCATCATCACCGCTAAAAACCGTGAATGCAGCATCAGAAACCGACAACACACCGTTATGCACATATTCACCTGAATTGATGAAAGGACTATTGTCATTTTATAAAAGATTATAAAATATTTCATTCTTATTATATTTTGATAGTCAAAAAATGTTAAAGATACCAAGTTATTTTAAATATAAACCTGTTTTTTTTTTTTTACTCCATTTCCCAAGTAAGCAAACAAACGTTTTTGTTATGTATGATAAATTCACACAGGTGATTGTGTGCAAATATTTCATGTTTAGATCATGAAATATCTGTTTAAAAATGATAACCTTTAGAGGTTGATTGTCCTCTCATACTTTTTGATTGGAATTTGTACACAAGCTGTATCAATAAAAGTTTTCGTGTGATATACGGCTTTTTTTTTTTTTTTTTTTTTTTTTTTTGCTCGACGATGCCAGCCCTTTGTTAAACTTTCCATAGCTCACCACTGCATAACACTCTTCCCGTTTTTGCCATCCCAATGTAACGTTTTTGTCTCAAGGAAATATGGGCAGCCTATGCAAAGGAATTATTTTGCCCTTTCCACTCCCTTGGAAGTATAACAGAACTGAGAATTAAATTACATTGTCTAGTGAAAGGCATTGCAACGCTAGCTAATATACCATCTAATCCGCCAGCTGTATTTACATTGAGATTCTATAATATCCTAAGGACCTCCAATTCATCCACTTCTGTTCCCACATTAGTGTCTGTCACATAGGTTAAAGCAGTAACCTCACTACGAAGATGTATATTTGCAAAGTGGTCACTCAATAATTCAACTATTTTATCCGCTTCTGTCTTCTTGTGACCATAATCAGTCATTCAATTTAATCTTCCAAAGTCATTCTTCCTCTTATTTGCCACATAGCGAAAGAACTCTTTGGAATTGCCTTTGGCCTGCTGGACTAAATTCTTCTCTAATTCTAATCTCTTTTTGTCTTCCTTGTCATGCTGGTAACCTTTATTGCCTGAACCTTGTACTGTTCGTGAGTTTGCTGGTCATCATTTTCTTTATATACCCTCCACAGCATTTTCTTCTTCTGCAGCTCTTGTTTAATGATATTGCTGATCCATCTCACTCCTACCCGATTAATCCTCCTTACCCTAGGCATACAATTTAATTCTGCTTCTTCTAGATAACTCTTAACCATATACACATTTAATGGCCGATTTCTTAGCTGATTTTCTTGTCACTAATATCGATTCAACTTCGCCATGGGATCCTTAGGGGTCTCATGCCAGTCCCAAGCCTGGATAAAGGAGGAAGTGTCGGTCAGATGAGTGTCGATGCTCTGACCATAAAGAAAAAGCACGATTGTTATTTAATACCTTTCTTTCCAATAAACAGCTACAACATGCCGACTCTGGAGTCACACGGAAAACAAGGACCGCGATACCAATCGAGTGATCGGGGTGGATTGGAACGAAAAGTGGGATACCGAAAAGAATCAGAAACTGAAACTAACAGAACTGTTATCAGTAGAAACATGGAATGTGCGGACGCCCTGGGTGTCAGGAAAATTAGAATACTTCATGAGGAAATGAAGAGATATCGGTGGGATATACTAGGATTGGTAGAGATGAGATGGACATCGTCTGGAGAGATCAATGGATGTGAAGTAATATGGTCAGGACATGACACCATGCACGAAGCAGGAGTTGGCTTCCTTCTTAGCAAAAGAGCTCGCGAGGCACTGTTAGGCTACAGACCACTCAATGAACGAATCATAGTAGTAAGAGTTCAGGCAAAACCATTTAATATATCAATAGTCCAGATATATGCATCCACATCTGACAGCACAGATGAGGATATTGACTTATTCTATAAAGATCTGACAGAGACAATAGAAATAATACCAAAGCAAGATGTGCTAATTGTTGAAGGAGATTGGAATGCCAAAGTTGGAATAGATAATGATGGTTGGGAAAGAGTCATGGGGAAAATATGGTTTTGAAGAAAGAAATGAACGAGGTGAAAAATTGTTAGAATTTGCTGTGGACCACGAGATGATCTGTAACAAGATTCCAACAAAAGGAGTGTAGAAAATGGACGTGGCGATCAAATGATGGGAAAACCAAAAACATGATTGATATGATTATGATTAAAAAAAGATGGATAACATCAATACAGCAATGTCGAACTTTTCACGGAGCGGATAGAGACTCGGACCATAATTTAGTGATTGCAAACATCAAGTTGAAATTAAAAAAGAAATATAAATCCCAACATATCCACTTAAGTGAAGCAGAAATAGGAAGAAGGTACAGAACAGTGTTAGAAAAGAAACTTAAAAGTGTGGAGAAAAAAAAAACTCGAATTTAAGAGTGAAAAGAGTAATGTAGGCGATAGAAGATGCAGTTGAAGAAACAGTACCAGAAGAAGAGAAGATAAAGAAGAAATGGATTACACAAGAAACACTAAAGTTAGTACAGGAGAAAAGAATGTTGAAGATAAGAAGGGATACATCAGAACAAATAGAAGAGGAATATAGAAGAAAGTGTAATGAGATGAAAAAAGCAGTCAGAATGGATAAAATGAAATGATTAGAAGCCCAATGCAAAAATATAGAACAGTACTATGGAGAGCATAAAACAAGGGAGGAATATAAAATGATCAGAGCCATTAATAGAAAGTGGCAACCAAAACAGACCATAATTAAAGATGAAAAATGCAAAGTATTGATGAATAAAGAAAAAATTATACAGATGTGGACAAGATACTGTAGTGAGTTATATGAAGAAAAGCTAGATTCAGATAGCTTTGGGGAAACTGCGAAGAATTGAAGCAGTATCAACACCAGGTAATGATCATGATATGGACATTTTAGGAGGATAGGTAGAAAAGCAATAGACCGTTAAAACACAGCAAGAGTCATGGTAACGATAACATTACTGGAGAAATGATTAAATATGGTGGTGAAAGTGTGGTTGCAGAAATGCACCAACTATGCAATATGGTATTGAAAGAAGGAAAAATGCCAGAGGAGTGGGTGAAATCAATATTAGTAACATTATACAAGAAAGGAAATAAGCTAGAATGTTAAAAGTATAGAACAATTGCCTTGATAAGTCACCTTGGTAAAGTGATGATGATCATATTGACAGAAAGATTGAGAACACAGTTGGAAGCATATACCTTGCAGACGAGCAAACAGGATTTAGAAGGATAGAACTACAACTTAACAGATTTTGACAATGAAGTTAATAGCAGAGAAAGCTAGGAGAAAAAAAACATATACACTTGCTTTGTTGATTTTTAGAAAGCATTTGACAGTATTGACCATAAAGTGACATTAGCAGTTCTGGAATCCTATGTAATTGATAAAAAACTAATAGCTATATTAAAAGATGCTTATCAGAATGCAGTTGCAGCAGTTAGAATAGGTGATGATTTGGGGAAATGGTTTAAAACAAGCAGAGGTACTAGAAAAGAAGATCCAATATCACCAAGCATTTTCATCGCACATTTAGAAAGAGCAATAGACAAACTGAAGGAAGATGCCAAAGGAATATCTGTACACGGAATGAGATTTAACAATATGATATTTGCAGATGACATTCTTATTATTGAAGAAGACGAAAGAGAACTACAAAAAACACTGAACTGAAATGAGGAAGGGAAGAAATTCGGACTTGTTATGAACTTGGAAAAAACGAAGACAATGGTATTTGGTGAGAAGAACATGAAACAAAAGATACAATTGGATGGAACATATAGAAACTGTAGAAATATTCACATATTTGGGAAGTAAACTGACATATGACTTGGACTATAAAAAAAGAAATAAAGATCAGGATTGCAAAGGGAAGAACAAATCTGAAGGCCATGGATAAAATCTGGAAATGTAAAGTGATCAGCCTGCAAACAAAACTAGGATCACTGGAAATATACATCTTCAGCAGTGTACTGTATGGATCTGAAACGTGGGTAATAGATAAAGAATCAAGAAAAAGAATTTTGGTATTTGAAAGAATTTGTTACAGGAATATTCTAAGAGTAGGATGGGTACAGAAAATTACCAATGAAGAGCTCTATCAGAAGATACAACCAAAACAGAATCTAATGCAGAAGATTATAAAACGGAAGTTGCAATTATTTGGACACATCTGTAGAATGAGTGAGGACTGGAAGATAAAGACATTTATGTTTGGTATTTTGGATGGTATGAACAGAAGAGGTAGATCATATAGAGAATGGATAGATGGTATAAAAGACTGGTGTGGAATGGGCGTACAAAAACTGTGCACTGGACAAAGAAAGGTGGACGAAAATAGTGAAGCATGCATCGGACATCAACGGGCAGTGAGCCCATGGTTCGTGATGATGATGATGATGAATATCGATTCATCACTCATTATCCAAGCAGATTTCCACCATCAGAACGCAGTTGATGGATATATAAAATGGAAGGAGCGGGAGAATTTTCTGTGGTAACGTTAATCATATCAGAGGCAATTTATCAGCTCTTTCATAGAGGTGTATACCAAACACCCATTCTTAGTCTTCCTTTACTCTTCAAAAACTCGAGTTCCCGAAAAAAAACATCAAATTTCTTGCTGCAGTGATCATTTGATTGATATGGTGATAAATATTAACTAACTGAAGTTGCTCCAGGGAACAATTTAAAAATTGTTGTCAGACAAGTTGTTAGCAGTGATTACTTGAAACATTTCCTTTTTGTTTCTCTTTCAAAATCAGAATTGCTCTTCTGGTTGTAATCCATTTTTTAATTGAGTATGTTTGCAATAGTTTGTTAAATAGTTAAGTCAATCAAGAATGAGTACTTTTCAAGCATTTGAGTTAAATCCAATGGAAGTGATATATTCCTGGTGAACTCCAGTCCATTTTCGTTGCTTACTACTCTCCGTATGAGTCATTTAATTCTTTTTCACCTTTTATCCGGTTGACGTTTTTATCATTACTTTTTGAAATATCTCAGAGTTGAGTGCAGGACAATTGTTTCTTCTGCATTCAAGTATTTAACTGTTTAAGGATTTCCCATCAATATTTCAATAGTTCTGATGCTGCTACTAAATCATAACCTGGATGTTTTATCTATATTAACCTACTCTGATCTCATTGTGAATGAACTTTTTTTAAATATCAAGTCAATTATTTCTTTTATTCTTTTGAAGCTTCGCTAATCCGTTTTGTTCATGACTGTACTTTACAAGACTATTCTAGATATTTTCGTTCTTAAATGGCGAATGGCACTGGGATCAGTCCGCTTGCAAGTATACTAATGTGAATGCTTCTCGTAAATTGTAATGTTTTATAGGGATATCTAATACATAAGTGCAACTGACAAAATTAACAGCAAAATAAGTGTAGAGTCTATCGATAGCGGATATATTGAGGTCAATCGAGAACAATGCTCGTCAATTTGGTGACTATGCGATAGGTCATTACTACAGTTAACTGCTATCTTGTAGATAAGAACAAGCTCTCAGTTAAATTCCAGTGTGAACCTCCTTCTGACTATGGAAACTTGAGTATATAAGAAAGGCTACAGTCCAGTCAAGGTTACGCTAAAACATCTAAGAATGTCGTACATGTGCGATGGGATACTGTAATTCCGAAATTCCACGTTAAGGGGCTGATAATCCTCAACCTGTATGGCCAAAAGTGCTAACAAACGTATGGAACAGCCAGAAAAAAACCGGCAAGCAAAAGGCAGTCTGTCAAAGTAAGTGATACTCAACAAGGCATCACTCTCTGATTTTTATAACAATAGCGTAGATGAGATAAAAAAAAGCATGCTAAAATAATTACTGAACACCCACATGAAAGAAATATATTAATAATTTTAAATTTTGATGAATACTTAAAATTTAATAATCATAGCGTAGAAGACGTACTGGGACAGTTTGCGATATCAAATTCAAATTAACGGAAGTGATAGAGACACAGGAAACCTTAGAAGAGAGAATACGAAATTATGAAACGAAGTAAACCCTCTAAAACACAGCTGGAACACATGATACAAAAAGAGAGGGGGAAAAAAGAATTATCTATAGAAGGAAGGTTCATTCCTAATTCAGACAATATCCGCTAATCTAGGAAACTTGGTAATAGCAACAAACATCACTTCATTCAACTGAGAACCACAAGGTAAGAAAAACAAATCAGTACCAATCATTAGGAATGTAAATATCAAAAATCTTAGGGATCGCATTTTTACACCATGCAAAAAATGTAAGCCAATAATAGCAATGATAAATTTACAGCAACCTACATTAATGACATAAGAAACAGAACATTGGACACCAAGCCATTAAAATCCAATATTTCAAGTCAGCAAGTTGAAAGCCAAAAAAAAAAAGTATAATTTCCTGTGGACCAAAGACTCTCAGATATTTAAGTAAAAAGAAAATCAGAGTCGAGTATATGTAATTTCATCCGCTTCTGAATCTAACCAGCCTTCCACGATAACTCCCCCACCCCGCACATTACACACAATAATAAAATAACTCTGTACCCCAACTACTGTTATGGCCCACACAAACCCAGGTGAAAATGTTCAATCAGAAATTGCTCATAAATCTTTATGAGGCACTGAGAGCTTGAAAAGACAATCTACATCCAAGCCCTAAACTCACGGTTATACAAACCACCATAAGAGGTATAAAGAAACACTGGCTCACCGACACATCAATGTTTAATAACACTCTGATTAATACTGATATTCTAATTCTAACAAATATTTCTTTAAAGGGTGCAAAGGTGTATACGGTGGTGGTCGGAAAAGTTCTTGGCCTAACAATAAAAAAACAAATTTATAATTTTAAAATTATTTTTATTTTTCAACATAATTTCCCTTAAGACTAATACATTTATTCCAGCGATGCTCCATTGCCATTATCCCGTCGCTGTAGTGGTTTTCAATAAGATCTGTAAATACCTTCTACAGCTGCAATCACCTCTTGATTCGTAGAAAAACGCTGACCAGCGTGGAAGAGTTTTATTTTTGTCAAAGGGAGCCAAATCTGAGAAATAGAATGATGTTCCAACAATTCATAGTGCAGCTGCCTTAATTATCCCATTGCTAAAACACCTTGTGGGCAGGTGCATTGTCCTGATGAAAGATGATTTTTTCTTCTGCAAACCGGGTCTTTCTCACGAATTTTTTCGTGTAGTCAGGTTAAAAGATCTAAATAATATTTCCCGGTTATTGGTTTATCCTTTTCAAGATAATTAATAAGTAAAATGCCTTTAGCATTTTTCCTTCACGATTAGCTTTCCTGCTGATGGAACCGGCTTTGTTTTCTTTGGCAATGACCAACAGGTTTCTGTCCACTGTTTTGACTGCTGCTTGGATTCTGGTGTGTAATGGTGAATCAAAGTCTCATCCATAGTAATACACGTGCACTTGATCAATGATTTCTGGTGTTCTTACACCTTTTGGACGTCCTTCACGTGGATCATCTTCGAGGTGGTACAGCCACGTTTACACTCGTTAGCCCATTTTTTTAATTGATGAAAACGAAGGAAAAGAGTGCAAATAAACATCGGATGAATTTCTTTTAACGTTAAATCTTCTTTTACAAAGAATTTTATAATCGCACCATACTCAATTTTATCCATTTCAAGGGATACAACAACACGTTTGTATCATACAACTGTATAAAACAAACTACTTGATAGAATGGCTTGCAATTTTACACGGGTTCTTATGACATATATTCCAACTTGGAAAAAATTCTTCAGGATAGTTTTGCCATCTGTGGACGAGGCCGAGAACTTTTCAGACCATCCTTCTACTTACAGTATTACCAATTTTCACCGCTATATCTGGTGTAGTGAATCAGGAGATGATGATGGTCTTCGTTAAGGAAGATTGAAAAATTGCCGACATTTCAACGAACTATGAATCCGCCGAAACTCTATTGTTCGAAATCTGTGTTAACAGAAAAACAAAATATAAGTACATTATTAACGCAATATATAGACCTCCCGACAGAAATCCTTACAATTTTCTCCAAGAAATAGAAACCTGGATATACGGTATCACCATTCGCACAGCAGACCTTCTGATGTCGGCGACCTCAACATCAGTACACTAGATCCTACTTCTGCTGCAACGAATGCCTAACTATATGTACTCTGTAAGTATATTGTGACTACACGTTTTTTCAACAAGAGAAGAAATACTGAGAGATACACTTGCGAAATCATGCAGCGATCATATCAACGTAAAAGCGCCTACAAACATAGACATCATCAAAAAAAATACAAATTGCGGGATCATTACATAGTTGTTACTACTTTCCAAAGCCCAGTTGCTCCACAAGCACTAGTAACAGAAATCTACATTGACTTGAAACCTCTTCATTGGATGCTAAAACCAGATAGGACTAAATTGTTCTCGCCAAATACTTATACGGGAATATTGGCGTTAGCTTCCCTGTTTTGTTTTGTTTTTTTCCTAGCTGTGTATTCTGAATAACGTATTCACTATATTATCATTATATTCAATAAACAAAGAATAGAAGAAACATGAAATAGTAGAATGAAATCTTTGACTGGCTAAGAAGTACAGTTCAGGCCTTATCTAAAGCTGGAGCGATCGACGAGATATCGTCTTTTTGCGATGTTCAACTTTTTCAGAAATTTTACAATAATTCTTAGTATTGTTCCTATAGAAGTTTTGCTTTCTTGTTCCAAAGTCGTCGAATTTTAATATCCTGATTCCTATACTTCTGGCATTGCCAGTTCAATAAACCGCATACGTTATTGTTCAGCTCCAGTGATATATCTGGCATATTATGTTTAAGATGTCTGTCTGTATTCTGAATTTTAAAATCCTATAATACTTTGACATATTCATTTTCGATGTCTTTCAACTGTGTGTGCCCAATGGACTTTGCAAGTTAAGAAAACATATTTCTTCCAGAAGTTCGAGTATACAGTTTGTCGTATCTGGCCATGCCTTTGTTTATAGTCTGTATGGACCATCTTCCGTGCAAGAACAATTGGATGCTCTAATGTCTCTCTCTCTTTTTTTTTTTTTTTTTTTTTGTCTTTGCACAGTCCGTATTTGCTATCGTTATAGATCTTTTCAATCTTCGCCTTCACTGCATTCGTTTTAAGTGCTTATTCTTGAGAAACAGATCGAATATTGATAATGGAGTGCTTTATTTTTTCAACCTTCTAACCTTTTGCCATGTCTTTCTCCGTTTATTGCTTTTTTGAATCAACTAGTCACTGCTTTCTCTTTGTAAGCTTCAATAAAGATATTTTCTGCTTTTCTTGATGTAATCAATCAACGTCCACTTTTCTTTTCTACTGTTTGCTTCACTTGCCAAAGACGACATCCTCAACTTCTGTTGTCTATGTATAACCAACAACATCACCATGTAGGTTCAAGGCATGATTCACTACAATTATATTTTGTGTTTTACGATTAATTACATCCAAATCCGCTTGTATACATTCAGTTATCACTAGTATGTATCTGATTACAGGGATTGGCCATGTATTGATTGCTTTTAAAGTGTTGTGTCCGTTAGGCTTGGAGTTCAGAACTTGACTATCTCTTTTTCAGATATTCACACACTGTTTTCATTTTTACTTTCGAAAATAAAACGTCGTCAGTTTCAAATATTCCTAGATATTTCTAGAATATGCATACTGTGGAAAGTTTTTAATTTTGTTTCCATTTGCAAATGTGAATCCTTCCTTGCCTGTTATTTTCCGTCCAAACTGCATACAAATGTTTTCACTGAAGAAATTGACTCACTGTCTTGAACAGTGAGTCAATTTTTCTGGATGATTTCCCCTTCTAACTTGAGGACATCTATGTATACAAAATGAGATATATGTTTCCTGCATGCTTTAATATTTGATGTCCAAAGCTAGTTTTCCTTAGAATTAATGTTAGAGGAATCAGTGTTCAAATGAAAACAGAGTTCATTTCGACTCTGCTTGAAATTTCATCTCTTGATATTCATTGTATCCAGATTATCTTCGTTGATTAAAAACTGAATTTTCCAAATGTGCATGACAACTGTCAGAAATTTAATGATGCTTTTACTCACTCCAAAAATTTCTAAACATTTTATAATCCAGCTATGTGGAAAAGAGTCGGATGCTTTCCAGTAATCAGTCCATGTCATATATAAATTGACTTTCCATGTATACAATTTTTTTCACAATAATATTGTCAGTTAACAATTGCTCTTTTGTTCCTCTGGATTTTCTGTAAAATCCCTTTTGTTCAATAGGCAGGAGTTGTGCCATGATAATATTGACTAATCAAGGTTGCTGGAATTTCTGTGAGTAACTTAAATGTTGTTGGCCGGCAAGGTATTAGGCCATAATTACTTTGAACAGCCTCTTTTTCTTTGCTTATCAAAATAAGAACTGTCCTTCCTGTTGTCATCGACTCAACTGAGCCTCTGTGCAATAGATCCTTAAATTATTGATTAAAAGTTATTTGCGACCAAATGATCTGTGCAAAAGATAGACTTTAAATGGGATTATAAAGGTCAAATTTATTTGAAACTAAGTAAGAAATACCGACAAGTTTTGCCAACGTAGCCGTTTGGCAAAACTTGTAGGTAAAAAATAGGATAAAAAAAATAATAGATACAGAACAACTTAAACACTAAAACTGTTCATGAAGGAAATAACCGAATACAATTGCATTTTTTACAAAAAAAAAAAAAAAAAAAAAAAAAAAAACAGAAGAACGTGTACATCACACGCAAGGAGCGTATATGATGTCAACTGTTGTTATGAATTAACGTTCTGTAATTAGACTATCCACCAAGGTTTAACTCTGGCATGCTTAAATATCTTATGAGGGTCTTCCAAATATCACACAGAATTAATCCTTGGTTTCTATTTAGTTTCCATTCTTTCTTCTTTTCTTAAAAGCTGCATGCCCTACTTAGCGGAAATCTTCCACTAAGTAGGGCATGCAGCTTTTGTCCCATTCTGGCATGGTTTGTACTGGAGAAATGAAGTGATAACACCGAATTGTCTTCTCTGTTATTGTTTACGTCTCCTACGTGTTCTTTTTTTTTACTGATTTCCAAACTTCTAGACGTCTGACCAATATAGTTTAATTCGCACGAAGAGGGGATGTTATAGACGCCGGCATATTTGAAGAAAGCATGACTGTCTTTCGAAGATCTTAAGAATTGTCAAATAGTCCTTAAAGGTTTAAACGTCATTCGTATTCTATGTGGCTTGAGGAGGGTAGCAATCGTTTTTGGCAACTGTTCCAGTATAAGGAATTGTGATGGTGGAATTATAACGTACTTCTTCAGAATTGTCGTTGTGAGGGATCACAGAATAGTATCTCATGAATCAATTTTCTTGGGTAACCGTTGTCTATAAGGTTTTTTGATATCAGGGATAGTTCAGCTTTGAGATCTTTATCCTCTGTAGTGATGCGAGAGGCCCTATTTTTTAGCATGTGTACGATGCTTAGTTTTTGGGAAATGTGGTACGAATATGTGAAGTGCAAGTATCGACCAGTGTTGATTGGTTTGCGATAGACTGTTAGGCTGATGCGTCCATCCATTTGTTTCTTAACTAATGTGTCCAGAAATGGTAATTGTTTGTCCTTCTCAAGTTCTAAGGTGAATTTTATTTTGTGATGGAAGGAGTTGATCTTGGAATACGAGTGACTTTTAAATCTTTAAAGACTATTCACCAATTCTTAAGATCTCCGAAAGACAGTCATGCTTTCTTCAAATATGCCGGCGTCTATAACATACCCTGTTCGTTCGGATTAAACTATACTGGTCAGACCTCTAGAAGTTTGGAAATCAGTAAAAAAAAAAAAACACGTAGGAGACGTAAACAATAACAGAAAAAGACATTTCAGGGTTAGCACTTCATTTCTCCAGTATAAACCATACCATAGAATGGGATAAAAGCTGCATGCCCTACTTAGAGGAAGATTTCTGCTCCCGTATCATAAAAGAAGCCATAATAGTTATCCGTTCTAAACACAACCTAAATAGAAACCAAGGATTAATTCTGCATGATATTTGGAAGACCCTCATAAGATCTTTAAGGATGCCAGAATTACAGAACGTTCCTGCATAACAACAGTTGATATCATAAACGCTCCATGCGTGTGATGTACGCGTTCTTCTGTTTTTTGTAAAAAATACAATTGCATTCGGTTATTTCCTTCATGAACAATTTTACTGTTTAAGTTGTTCTGTATCTATTATTTTTTTCTTTTACCCTGAAGAAGCCAAACAGCTAAGTTGGCGAAACTTATTGATATTTCTTAATTAGTTTCAAATAAATTTGATCTATATAATCCCAAATGAAGTCTATTTTTTCCATAGATCCTTAAATTGTTGAACCAATCGAGCATGGATACTAATCAAGCATTTGAAGAAAAATCCATGCGATTCATCTTTTCCTGCTGCACTCCAGTTCTTCATTGTTTTTGGATCAGTTCTGCGGTTATGTCAGGTCTTCATCTGAGAATTCTTCAATTGTTTTTCAACATCTATAATCCAGTTAGATTTATTATGTTATTTTGGATAAACCCAGAGCTGCTTCCATAACATGAGTGTTTCTTCTGCATTTTGGTGCATTGTGTTCAGATTTCCCACCATCATTGCGTTCAGATTTCCCACCAATATTTTGGTAAAAACTGACGCTAATTAGTTCTAAATTGAATGTTTTGCCTGTGTTGATTTATTTTGCTTTCATAGCAATTGTGGACACAATTCTTTGTTTTTATTCATCTCGTAATTCAGTTATCGATTATTATTATTATTATTATTATTATTATTATTATTATTATTATTATTATTATTATTATTATTATTATTATTATTAATATTATTATTATTATTATTATTCACACAATTGCAACGGTCAAAACAAGATATCATTTACATCCATGTGACTTGCGATACACAGTAATTCAGATTCTGCCCAAGAATCGAAATAGTCTATCAGGCAGCGTTGTGAAATATTGATTGCTAAAAGTAATGCTTGCGTTCGTTGATCATGTGGTTCCTTCGTAAATAGTTAGGTAGCTTCTTTGAAATTACTTTAAGTGCACCTACACCTGTATAACAATTAGGATGATTAATGATTTTTTCCAGTTCTTTGTCGATGATGTTGTCAGCTGTATTTACTGCGATGTCAATAATCCATGCTTGTCGATGGTCAATAATTGTGATATCAGGTCTCTTGAGTTCTGAATGCCGATCAGTTTGTATTTGCTAGTCCCAGAGAATTTTTGCTTTGGGACTAACGAATTTGCCTCTGTTTTCCAGAAGAAATGATAATAATCTTAATGTTCACCTAACGCATTTTATTCCCTTACAGGGAATAGGTGAAGCAGTTAAACTTTATGTAGCTTTTGGAGACTCAGTAAACAGTTCAATATCATCCGGTAACCAATCATAGATAGCTGGCCCATGACTGTCACTAATTATAAGCTGTAACCGATGAAGAGACGAAAACAAGTGCTGCCATCTCTTGGTACCTAACCCTAACACGATGTGTTACTGTCTGAAATGATGTCGGTTCTTCTGTTGATTTCTTGAGTTTACAGGACAAAAAATCTGAGTTACTGGGAGAAAAAACTGGGATTATCAGAAGTATAAAAACTATATCTATACATACATACATGCCAATGATTATTTTAGTCCCTTGAACATGACGGTATTAATAATCAGTTTGGCTATCTTGCTGCAGCGAGCAGCCAGTTGAAGGTTTTTCAGGCTCTTTCTGTTTACATAATCGGCATTACTTCATACCTCCTGCTCTTGAGCAGTTGCAGCTAAACTCAAACTTTTTTTTTTTTTTTAATATATCAATATTTAAAAAATTTAGGCAATATATCTTTTGGTCATGTCAATTTTTCCTCAGTATTGCAAAGAAATTGCTTACACACGGGTTTATTTTTCCAGCAGCGCAATTATTATTATTATTATTATTATTATTATTATTATTATTATTATTATTATTATTATTATTATTATTATTATTATTATTATTATTATTATTATTATTATTAATGGACAATTGCTGGGAGCAAGAGTTTATCCAGTGAGATCACATTTCGTTCACACTCAATGAAATTCCCCCTTGAATTCTTTTAAACTATCTACATTCACGCCCTCCAAAGTAAAATCATTCCACTAACTACGACTCTTTGAGAGAACCTAGAATCGATAATTCTCAAACCGTCCTTATCATATTCATTCCCTAGTCCCGATTTCATATTCATCACTCTAATTTTCATTTTGTCCACTGTATCTTCGTCATCTCCGACACCAGAGTTTTAGCAGAGTAGTCCAGATGAGTTGACAGAAAACGTTGTAATTAGGCAAAGTGACTTCCTTATCCATATATGTCAATGTTCGTTTCAGCATTGCATTATCCTCTGAATTTAATTTGCAATCGTTGCTATATGGCCTAGGACTTAAACTTCTAAGCCTCCAAGATCCCTGGCCTGAGTAGTTCTTTTAGTATACTACAACCAATATAACATGACAATAGATCTCTCATTACACTAACACATATAACTTTACATTTAGGAACATTGAACCGACATAGATCATCTCTTCCCTGTAATTCCAGATTATTCTAATTATTATGCTGCATTTCAGTGTGGTCTACCCTGCCTTCTTTGAATTATCAGCAACTCACTGTGTTTTTGCAACTAAGTCCTTTACAATGCCTTTAATGTAGAGGTTGAATTACAATGAACGATGGGATGATCATTTTCTTTGCTATTTTTATTTATAGGAAAATAAAGAGATTATTGTTTTCTCCGTGTTTTTATTGTTTGCCATAGAGTAAAATACTTCCACATTAGTTTTTGTCTGTGTCTTTCACCTATACAGGGAAGGGTTTAAATTTTCCTTTCCACATGTTACCAGTTGAAGGAAATTTTTCAACTATTTTGAATTGAATGGTTTGATATATGATTTCTTTTTATATGTAACGTAGCGATGTTAGTTGATATAGGGCCTCCAAAACTTTCATAAAAATTATATTTGCTATTAACTTTTTTGTTATTATTATTATTATTCCACACCTCCAGGGAATCCAAATACTTATCAAGGGAGAGTGTGCCAAAAGCTTTATTGTTTGTGTTTGCTCATTTGGCTTTTAGTACATGTCATATTTTCTATCAACTGGGATTGCTATTAAATAATCTGTTACTAGTTATGAACTTTCTCGCTTTTTTAATGTCTCTTATATTTCTCATATACGAACGATTACATTAAAATCACTGTTTAGAGCTGCATTTTCTTGTTGAGTTATAGTTTCAATACAAACATGATGTAATAAAATCAGCCAGAGAAGATGAGATGTTTGTTCATCTGTCCTGGCTAATTTTCGTCATGATATTATGCAATATAAATCTAATTATGTATTTTGTTTTTAATCTATATAGTTTTCTTATATATTGTTTCATATCTTTTCATGGGCACTGTGCAGTCTTTATTTTTGACTCCCCTTTTTGGAAAAACAAAACAAAACAACACGATAAAATTGAAATTCTGTAACGTTTTAGATTAAAGTTAAAATTTTACTGCACCAGTGAGAAAAATTGGTGCAATGCCTATTTAATAATTTTCTTCTTGGTCGGTTAATTTTTAATATTAACCAAAACGTTATGGGATCGGCACACAAAGCTGAAAAATTTTAAATTTGAAAATGAAAATATAATACTGATTATGTTTGTATCTCATTTCAGGACTCTTTCATCCTGGTCCGTGTGTCTATGCGCCCGTTGCACTTACCTAGTTACTCGTACGGCACTGTATGTATATATATATATATATATATATATATATATATATATATATATATATATATATATATATATATATATATATATATATATATATATATATATATATATATATATATATATATATATATATATATATATATATATATATATATATATATAGGCCCCAAATCATATTCATCACAACTATTTGACATTCATACAATATCTATCATACCTCGCCTTACACTCATTCACTGTCACAGCATCCACTACAGACTCAGGGAGCGCATTCCACTCATTCACTACTCTAAAAGTAAAGAACCCAGCTCTAACACCTTTACTAACCACACTTTTGCCCAGTTTCCATGGATGTCCCCTAGTCCTCCCACAACCAGCCCTGTTCTCAAAAATATCTTCTGAATTAATTTTATAGAAACCCTTCAGTAATTTGAATGTCTCAATCATATCTCCCCTCCTCCGCCTATCAACCAATTTTTGCAACCCACAAATCCTCAACCTGTTCTCATACGGTTCATTCCACAGACCTGCTATCATCTTGGTCACTCGCCTCTGGATCCTCTCCACCTCCTCCCCATCAAGAAGAAACCTAAGTGACCAAATCTGAGCACAGTAGTCTAGATGGGGTCTTATCAAGGCTCGATAGAGAGGAACAATAACCTGCTTGTCTCTGCTTGTCAACGTATTCTTCAGCAACCAAGTGATTTGATGAGCTGTTTTGGTCACTTTTGCAATGTGTCCCCAATTTCAATTCCTTATCTACCAACACTCCTAAATCTCGTGCCTCATCAATTTCCTGGAGCAGGGTTCCACCAATGCAGTAAACTGCCGCCAATCTTTTCACTCCAAAATGCATAACCTTACATTTTGCCACATTAAACTGACATCCATTCTCCTTAGCCCAGACCTCCAATCTATCCAAATCATCCTGCAAAATTTTGACGTCATCTGCATTCACTATTGCCCTACCCAACTTCGCATCATCCGCAAACAAATGAACTGTTCCTCTCAGATCATTTCCTATATCATTTATGAACAAATTAAACAGCAGTGGTCCAAGAACAGATCCTTGTGGCACACCACTAGTCACAGGCCGTCTTGTGGACTCTACTCCCGAGTAAACCACTCTCTGATATCTCTCCGTCAACCACCCTCCTATCCATCTCACCAACCCTATGTCCATTCCCATATGCTGCAATTTACTGATTAGAATTCCATGTGGAATCCTGTCAAAGGCCTTGGCAAGGTCCAGTAGAATCACCGTAAACCCATTACCCTTATCCAGTTCAGCCGTCACTGTGTTATAATACGTGAGCAAGTTACTGAGGCATGACCTACCCTTCACAAAACCATGCTGTCCCCGATACAGTATCCCATTTTCTTCTATCCAATCTTGTATTTTCCTCTTGACTATTTTCTCTAAGACCTTGACAATGATTCCTGATATGCTAATCGGTCGGTAATTTACAACAGCAGTCTGGGAACCACCTTTATGCAGTGGAACTATTTTCCCCTCTTTCCACCCGCTCGGGACTAATCCAGACCCAAGACTCAAATTAAACAAAATGGTCAAGGGTACTGACAATTCTTTAGCTGCTTCTCGTACAACACGAGCTGGTATACCATCCAATCCCACAGATGTATTGACATTGAGGTTATGCAATAGACTACTCACCTCCACTTCATTAACCACAATTCCCGTATAATCTACTGGTTTATTCGTTTCTGCAATGTCACCACCTGGATGATATACTTTTGCAAAGTGCTCACTCAGTAACTCAACTATCTCAACTGATTCAGTTACTCTTCCTAAATCAATCTGCCATGTACATTTTTCCTTTTACTTGCTACATATCTAAAAAACTGTTTAGGATTCTCTTTAGCCTGCATGGCCAATGTTCTTTCGTAATCCTTTTTTGCTTTTCTTACCACACTCGTCACCCTTCTGGCCTGCGCTTTATACCGTTCATGTGCCTGCCGGTCACCCTTCTCCTTAAATTCCCTCCATAGTTGTTTCTTTTTTTGCAGCTCAAGCTTAATGGTGTTATTCATCCATTTAACCCCTACTTGATTTATTATTCGGACTCTAGGTATACAGTCAGCCATTGCTTCATGCAAGCACTTCTTAACTACCTCCCATGCACTATCAACTTCTAGTCCTTGCAGTTGTACATGCATGGCACTGAACCAATCAAACTCCTAAGCTTGTCATACTTTCCAGCCCGATAATTCCACATGTACCCTGTCTTAATTGAAAATTCTACACCTTTAGCCACCTCCCAAGTTAAGACCCTATGATCACTCTCACCGATTGGTGGCAATGTGGTCATATTTGTTACAGCCAATTCCTCAGATGTAATTACTAGGTCAAGCACTCTCTGACCCCTAGTATTTTCCATTACATGCTGTCGTAGATAGTTATCCCTTAATAACCGCATAAAATCCAGTTCCTTCCTCCCGTGTGTCCTCTCCTCACTCCAATCAATGCGACCATAGTTGAAATCTCCCATAATAATCACCCTCCTTCCACCCATTTCTTCTATTTGCTTGTGCATACTCTCACCACCATCTTTTCCATCACCTGTCTATAGCAGCACCCAATTGTATATTTAGTTCTGCTAGCCACAATCTCACACCAAATGGCCTCAAATGTGTTCTTTTCTCTATCCTGCAATTCAACTTCTATTCTCCTTGGCTGGAGCTCATCAGCTATCATCAACAATACTCCTCCCCCCATTTTATTCTCTCTGTCATTCCTGAACACACTATACCCATCACATTCAATCCCACTAGTTATATCATCTACAGTCAGCCATGTTTCACTAATACCTATAACCTGTGGTCTGGAAGTGCCAACCATGGCCAAAAACTCTTCCTTCTTGTTCCTAATACTCCTAGTATTCGTGTACATGAATTTAAAACCCTCATTCGCCCCAACCCTACCTTGATGCCTTATATTAACTCTCTTATATAATTATATATAATTAATTATTATTTAATATAATTAAATAATTAGATTATTTTTTGGTTCTTGCCTCTTCTCAATTTTTCTACCTTTCTGAAAACATCCATCGATAGTATCTTGTGCTATTTTCACCTACCATTTAATTTTCTGAATGAAGTATTGTTTTGCAGTTTTCCCAGGTTTCAATGACTCAACTTCTTAAAATTGTGATTTTATTCATTATTTTTAATTTCATAAAATAAACCAATGAATCTGCCAACGATATTAATTCCCCAAGTAATAGAAGCCGTTTTACCCGTGTATGGATTTTGGGGATTGCAAGGAAGTCAATACCGTACAAAGTAGGTTATCATGTTTTTTTATTTTATTTTTATTTTTGAAAAACACTCATTTTATCAAGTTGTGGGAGTGATCCAATCAGATATATCTAGCCCAAATCCATCACTCGTTATTATACGAGTGAAGTACTGTAGACAAGTGCCTCCATCTCGTAGTTCCTCAACTCTAACGTGATATATTATTGTCAGATATGGTGTGTATAGTACGGTTGATTTTCTTGAGTTTACGGGACGAAAAATCCGAGTTGTGGGAAAAAAAAACACAGCTCGCATGTGCCACAGATCAATTAACTCGGGAAGTAGTCGAAGGAATAGATAAAGTTCCTCTATTGGTCCAGATTCAAACATAGATTATTATGTTATTTATTTATTTATTTTTTGCGTCCTAGCTCTATGGACTATAGCATAGTGTTAGACATGCTCCCTTTTATTTTCTTTGAATGAAGCTCAACGAGGATAAAAATGTATCCTTTTATATGGTTATTACGAATTTCATGAAGTGTTTCTGAACTGAATAAAAGTCTGTTATGTTCTTTTGTCATAGCATTTCTTTTGGAAACCTATGGAAAAAAATCTGAGTTTTTCAGTTATTTTTTCTTTATTGTCGTTAAAGAGATGTCTAGTCTGGTTTCAGATGTACATATGGTCCCTCAAAGTTTTATTAGAAAATTATGATATTGAGTATGTCAGGATCTTTTAGTTTTATTTATTACATTTTTTCCCTTTGTATATTGTAATCCTCAGACTGTTGGAATAGAAAGCAAGTCAATAAAGCAATAGAGACCATTGTGTTTCAACCTTTGACATAAACTTACGTTTTATTTGTTCATTGAGCAGATGACCCAGGAACACCTGGAGTGTGTCCTACTTTTAATTCCATATTGAGAAAGCATAATCAATGTTTATTTTTGCTCTTAGGCGTAACGGCGACTTTAGCCCTTTCTTCGGATATTTGGGTTTTTATAATTGCTATCAGGAGTGCTAGATAGTTTCCCATTAACAGGACTCAGTTTTGTTTGTAGATTGCATCCTTGTATACAAAGAAATCTGAAATTACTGAATACTTAAAGGTGGCAAAACTTTTCTGGGAAGTTTACTGTTTAGTGCTATTATTTCTTGAAATTTTCCAAAGTAAGCACGAACCCACGTGCTCATACACACAATTATGAACTAAAACATGAATTACTATGTAACCTCTTTCTATCCAAGTAGACTGCACAGCGGACCAGAAACATGCGTGTGGTGGTCACATGGCATTATTCTCCTGGCCATCCCTTGATCCTCTCTCCTGCAGCTACTTAATGAATACACCATTACATCTAATTTATATCTGGCAATTGTGTTATGACATGGCGGATCTGGACACTTAAAGCAACAAAACAGTCCATTTCAGAAGTATCGTATTGTGTAAATGTGTGTCCTCTGAAATGCTATTCTGTCTAGTGGTACAGAATACCTAATGAGATTTTCAGTTTATTGGTATGTCAAAACGGGTACAAGGTTATTGCAGAAAAAGGAGTATCAACACGCTACTAGTTAGGTGATCATAGCGTTTTCTCTCTTTATCGTTTGGATAACAGTCTTATCAATCTCTTTGAGGCATCATTCTTATCTTCCATTCAAATTTCCATTTCCAATAATTCCAGTAATGTTAGGTCGAACTTAACTGAATGATCTGTAGACCCTTTGCCCGACTCGTCCACTGTTGAATGTATCTTAATTCTATAAACTTTTACCATGTCCCACTTATAAACTTATCTTTGGGAATTCAAATAGATGGCGGCACATTTGAGCAGTCTATCTTCACTGTGTACCGCTTAATTAGTGATAGCCTTGGGCCATCTATGTCTGATTGGTACCAGTGGAGATTGAACTGCCCACTCCCACTCTCCAAAGTTAGATAGGGCTAAATGGCCTTGCCTACTCCTTTACGGGAATAAAAAGCGTTAGCTGATTTTTTTTTTTTTTTAATTCTTTTTGTCAGCAAATGCTACTTATTGACATGAAAGTTGTTTATTAACTTTGCATGGTCATTACTTTTAAAATATTTTTTTAAATGTCTTTCGTGGCACTCACCCTTGAAATCCTCCTGTATACCTATTCGAATCGTTTGTGAGCTAAGGTTACATAATTTACACTATTCTCTGTCTCCAGTCACACCAACGCCATCTACCACTAGTATTTTTACAGACAATCATAACCGTGTTCACGATGGGATTCGGTCATGCCTTGTTTTGGCTGGGAAGTGGATACGCTAACCATTTGGCCAACGCCAAACAGGCAGGCATTGCTTATTATATTTGTGAGATCCGAATGATTTTTTTTTTTTTTTTCAGCAGTTTGTCTACCAATGAAGGATAAGAACATTCAAAACACGTTTTGAAATAACCAAACTATGACTTATACATTGCTCATTGGTGGGGGGGACGCATGCTGCTTTAGTTTTGTGGATTTGAGATATCGGTAAACCTGTAGTTCCCTTGCAAATAATGGCTTGGATGTTTTCGTAGTTACGTTGGCGAATTAATACCAAGGAAGGCATTTTATTATATATTTGATGCTTATTAGATATATATAATACTTAAAATACAGTGTTTTGCCTCTTTTCGTTCTGTTTCTTTTTTTTTTTTTTTTTTTTTTAAATAAACCTTTGGTTTGATTTGTTTACACGAATGTTAATGTTACGAAAACTCTCGTACGATGATGAATGTATTTGTATCAAAGTACATGGAGTGAATTTATTATATTCCGAATAAAACATTGATCCATAACTGAAGACGTGTTTATTTTTCTCCTAAAATGTGGCTTTGCAGATTACGTGAAATATATTATAATCGTGAGTGCGGAAATGTTGAAGGATTCCATTCGGGTATTAACAATTGTCTGCTTCTGTTTGATATGTGCTGCAACGTTATTGTTAGTGACAGCACACGAATGAAGGCCTATCTACAGTTCATTCCTCGTAAACTCTATTCGTTTTTATTGAGGTTTGCCCTTAGAAGAGGTTAGTTTATATATATATATGTGTGTAGTGTTATATATAATTTTTATTTCTGTCCACGATTTCTATATCAACTTCTCAGTTTTGTAAACTTTAAAATCCAACTTTTTTTTTTTGGATGGATCTGGAATTTCGGATGAAGGGTGATATGTGTAGTAAGGAAGAGCAAAGCTAACTATGAGAGAAAGCTAGCTGATGTGGCCTAAAGAATTCTTTCTGTGTGTGGCAAGTAAATTGAAGGAATGACTATGGAAGGATGACTTTAAAAAGTGCTGATGGTGGGGGAGATAACAAGCAAATCTTACAAAGCAAAATTTGAATTACTGAGCGAGTATTTTGTTTATTTTTATCTATACTAATTTATTTATTTCGTATCCAAACACACATGGTACAGTAGTAAGTGGTACAACATTATTTACAACAAATTAGGATACATTACAAATGAGAACAGCTTACATTTGATAGGTGAATTATACAGGGAATAATAAGTAAAATATGAAGAAAGAAACTATACATGAGTTATATACAATAAACCTGATCAGATGATCCCTCAGTATCTTGTGCAATCAACTGCTCTTTCTGTGCAGGATACAGAGTCCTCTTTTGTGCAAGGTGATTGAAGAAGAGGACAAGAAAGACGGTGGTCCCTGGACTGTGTTGTCCCACACTCACGATTATCTGATCCAGTGACGTAGCCCCCATTTGATGAGGGTTTTGTTTGCGCTATCCTGTTGTTCGAAGTCTGTTGAGGCTTTTCCAACTATTCCAGTCCAAGTGGGCACCACCTGAGCACACTGAGATCTTCTGCCAAGGCAGAAGTTCTCAGTGTGCTCAGGTCTGCACCCCATTTAGAGGAGGTAAACTTTCTTAGTATGTTGTTTCTTATATTCACTTTTGCCTTCATTTTTTCTATGTATATTTTATATGAAAGGGTATGATCGAGAGTCATACCGAGGTAGATTGGGTTCCAGGAATGTTCTAAATTAGAGCCTTCCCATGAAATCTGTAGCTTCCTGTTGGATTCCTTATTGTTAAGGTGGAAAAGACCAGTCTGGGTTTTCAAGGTGTTTGGTTTTAATTGATGGCGCTATAATATGTGGTTAGACTACTTAAGGCAAGTGAAAGAGTAGTTTCAATGGATTTGAAAGTTTTTGATTGAGTAGCTATGGCAAGGTCATCAGCATAGATAAAATTTCTAGTTCCTGGAAAGATGAGGAGGTCATTGATGTAAATGTTGAAAAGTAATGGTGATAGCACACTTCTCTGGGGAGGCAATTTTTTTTTTTGGGGGAATACCAGCACCTCTTCCTTCCCCCCGGTCCACAAAAAAGTATCTGTTTTCCCAAGAGTGACTGGATCAGGACAGGGTGATAATCTCTAGTTATTCTGTTTATTTTATTTCTGAATGTGAGATGGTTTATGGTATCATAAGCTGTGTCATCAGTAGTTGTTAAGATCTTGGAGAAAGTAGTGAGGGACCGTATACAGCATTGGGCAGATGAGGGTAATGTTATCTGTGAGAATCAACATGGATTTGTGAAAGGACGCTCTTGTTTTAGCAATATGCTAGCCTTTTATAATAAAGTTACAAAAACATTAGATGAGGGAAAGGCATATACTGCAATTTTCTTAGACTTGGCAAAGGCATTTGACAGGGTGCCACATGATAAGCTGATATTTAAGTTGCAGCACATGGGTCTGGATGTCAGATTGGTCAACTGGATTTAAGATTGGCTGTCTGATAGGTATCAGAGAGTTGTGTATGGTGGAGCAGTTTCCAGGAGGCAGAGGGTTACAAGTGGGGTCCCACAGGGCTCAGTACTAGGACCTATATTGTTTAACCTTTATATCAATGACATAGCCAGTGGATTGCAGGGGGATATTCAGTTGTTTGCGGATGATGCGAAGCTGGGAAAGATTATTAGTAATAGTGCAGATGTGGTAGCCCTGCAAGAGGATTTAAATAAGCTAGATAGATGGACAAATGAATGGGGGTGTTAGTTTAATGCAGCAAAATGTAAGGTCTTGAGGTTTGGGAAACATCGATGGGATGCTGCATACTCTATGGGAGGAGTTATACTGGAGGAAGTAGGGGAGGCAAGAGATCTGGGGTTGATGATTGATAGAAATCTGAAGTTTAGGGGACATATTGCAAAGGTGGTGAAGGTAACACAGAGGATTGCTGCTGTTATGAGGACACTGACCTGCAGAGATAAGAGGGTTATCATTCCGTTGTATAAGTCTCTGATCAGACCACACTTGGACTACTGTTCTCAGATTTGGTCCCCAGGATTTGAAGGGGATAAATTAACTGTGGAAAGGATACAAAGACGGATGACAAAGATGGTTTCAGGACTGTACAAGGATAGTTATGAGGATCGGCTGAGAGAATGTGGACTGCAGAGTTTGGTGGATAGAAGAAGGAGAGGTGATATGATTGAGACTTTTAAACTGTTGAGAGGTGGTTACAGGGTTGACACTGGGGAGTTCTTTCGCTTGGTTGAACAGCGGGAAAGAGTGATGACAAGAGGCCATCCCTGGAAGTTATGAAAGGAAACTGTGAACAAGAGGGTAAGGAGTGGTTTCTTTGTGTGGAGGGTGGTTGAGCCGTGGAATGCAATGCCTGATGGAGTGGTGGGAGCGAGAATGGTCAGTGAGTTTAAAGAGTGGTATGATAGACTTTGTGTTTCTCAGGGGGGGGACCTCCCTTCGATGAGTCTTGACAGACTTTATGTCTTAGGAAGGACCTCCCTCGATGAGTCTTTCGACTCCTTGGAGGCCTGAATAATAATAATAATAATAAAGTTATCCATCTTCGTTGGACTTTGTGTAACCCCAGTTAATACTATGGCTGTTAAAGTCACCTAATAAAACATTAGTCATGCATGCATTATTATTGAGGAGTATGTCAGGGAAGAAGCTCCTTCTGGTGGTTTATAAACTGAGGTGATTGAGATATTTTTAAATGTGATTGTAATAATCTCAGTGTTTCTGTTGTTCGTTGAGTCAATGGACGATGGAATTAAGTTTTCTTTTGTAAATATTGCACTACCATATTTATCATGGGATATCTCTTTGAGTTTCATGCCATGGATGTAAGGTCTTGTGGCATCTTCCCCTCTGTGAGTTTCTTGCAGGCAGAGTACATCACAGTCATTATCTCTGGAAATATTTCAATGAGATCTTGCTTGACACTGGAGAAACCTCATCATCAAATTCCTGATATATATCCTCAAGGGAGGTACAGGATATGATAGTACTACATGAAAAATTTACATCATTACTTACTTCCTATATACAATTTTCCTCCAAATCAGTCTGTTACCTGTTCAAGACTCCAGTATTATCAGATCTTATATTTCTGTCTTCTAAGGCACTTATTACTGTATCAATTCACCTACATCTTGGTCTTCCTCTTGCCAACCTGACAGAGAACACTTGTTTTGCTAGTCTTCTTTCCTCGCCCATTCTGTTTAAGTGACCATACCACCTGAGATTAGGTCTAGAATTGCATTCCTGGATGCTGACAATGTAATGTTCTTTCCTAATATCTTCGTTTTTAATATGATATTGCCATTGATGCCATCTGTTCATGCCTGTAATCTTTCTCAGGACTTTGATATTTGCAGGCTCTAGTTTTTGGTCAAGTGTTTTACTTCTAACCCAGTTCTCAAATCCATAAGTTAAAATTGGTATGAACACTATCTTGTATACAGCTAATTTAGTGTTTTGGCTAATTTCTTTATTCCATATAAATTTATTCAGTTGACTTCCTACCATACCAACTTTGTTGATTCTGTTGTCTATTTCCATATTTAATTTACCATGTTCACTAAAAATTGTGCCTAAGTAGCTGAAATATTTTACTTGTTTCTACAGGTTCTCCATTCACAATGCAGTTGATATTTTCAGTGTTTCTGCCTATTTTCATTGTCTTTGTAATGCTGACCTTCATACTTTATCTATTCAACAGTTATTCAATTTAGTCTGGGAATCTTGTAGACTTTTAGCAGATTTATTTAGAAGTATAACATCACCCACATAAAGCAAAGAGCTGACATTAACATCTCCAATTATGATATTAGGTTTAATATCACTTTCCTTCATAATGTGATCCATATAAGATAATGAATAACTGAGAGGATAATGTGCATCCTTGTCTGACACCAGATTTAACATTAAGCCACCTTTCTGTACTTCAATTCTAACTGCTGACTTACAACTCAAATAAAGACTAAGTATTGCTTGATATAATGCCCCACTGACATCATACAACTGTACCGTTTTGAATAGCTTCTCTCTTGGCATTTTGTCATATGCTTTTTCCAGATCTACAAAACTTAAATACAGATCTTTGTTATATTCCCATGATTTCTCAGCTATCTGTCGTAAAGTGAAAATCTAAGCCTGACAGCTTCTATTTGACCTGAATCCAGCTTGTTCTTCACCAAGCTTTTCTTCCACAATTCTTCTCAACCGTTTCTCAAGTATACTTATACAGATCTTGCCAGGAACGCTCAGTAGGGAAAACCTCTGTAATTCTCACATTTAGTTTTATTTCCCTTTTTATATATGGTACTACGAGAGCTCTACTCCAGTCATCGAGAATTCGTCCCTCTGTCCAGGCTTTCTGATCTATGCAGTGCAGCCGCTGTAAGATTCTTATACCACCATACGTCAGCATTTCTGGTCAAATATAATCTACTGCAGGTGCCTTTCCACATTTCAGACTTTTGATGACTTTTTCTCTTTCAGGTATGGATATGTATTCCTGACTGCATGCCTGTTGAGTGTTTTTTACCACTGTGCTGTCATCACTGCTTGTTTCATTTAGCAATTTTACGAAGTAATTAGTCCATACTTCAAGTATATTTTTTTTCTCCAGTTTTCATATGACCATTATCATCTCTAACTTCTTTTACGGCACTCTTTCCTCCATTTCTAAGCTTCTTCAAAAACCTTCAGAATATTTTACCATGCTCTTGATATTTATTTTCTATGTTCTTACCAAAGTCCTCCCATGACTTTTTGTTTAGCTAGTTTTACACAGATTTTATCTTTCTTACATTTGTCTCTGTATTCTGTAAGAGCACAAGCTGACTTATTTGCCAGGAACTTTTGATATGCTTTCTTGTTTTCCTTCACTACCTCTTTAACTTCCAGTGTCCACCATGGAGTTCTGATTTTTCTATCCTTGCAGACAACCTCACCATATGCCTCTCTTGCTGAATTAATCAGGGTTTTCTTCAAGGCTTGCCACTGAATCTCTAAGATTTGGTTCCTATTCTCAAACTCTTTCATTTTTTCTTCAATAATCTTTGTATATGTTAGTCTACAGTTCACATCTGAGAGCTGCTCAACTTTTATTCACTTTAAAATTTTCTTACATGTTCTTCTTTTCAGTATGAAATTCAATTTTATCTTTGTCAAGACTAAATGGTGATCACTTCCAATTTCAAATCCTCTGTACACTCTGGTGTCCTTCACCACAGAGTGTACACGGAGAAAAAATCACTATCAACAATAACGTGTATTCAATGAGACTTTTTTTATTGCTTGCCTCTTCCCTCCATGTGAATTTGTGCATATTTTTATGTTGGAACATCGTGTTAGTAATAACCATTCCATTTCTTTAGCAGATATCCAACAGGTATTTGCCATTATTATTAGCTTTGTTCTTTTTTTCCAAATTTTCCCAAAATAGTTTGTATGTCTAAAAATCATTTGCTATTCTGCTATTTAGAGTCCCAACAAGGACCAAGTTTTCCTTTTTCATTGTGTCAGTTGCTTTCTCTAAAGCATCAAAAAATTCCTCCACTTCTACCATAGTATAACCTTCTGTGGGACCATAGGCACAAATAAATCTAATTGTCCAGTTCCCCATTCTCATATTTGACCACATCACTCTACTTGAGTCTGCCTGTCATTCAAGAAGATTAGCCTCGTATTTAGTGTTGAATACTATGGCTACTCCTTCTTTTCTTTGATTGTCATTGCCTGAATATAACATTTTATATTTATTGCTCAGAAAGATCTCGCCAGTTTTTGCCTTTTTTTGTTTCAGTCACCCCTATTATGTCGATTTGGTACTAATCCAATTCCTCATCTAGCTCCATTTCTTTGCCATTCAGGTTTCTTATATTGATAGTACTGATCTAGAATTCTGGTGATGTTGAATTGGGGTGGGTTTTAGGATTTGTTCCAGTAGCTGACTTTTTTGCTGTTTACCCTGGTTCCCTGGCGAAAACAACGGGGGGGCCTTGTTTAACCGGGCGACGTCCCAGCTGGCATGAAATTTTGTCATGTTGTACCATCATTTTGTATATTGGTTTAAGCCAATAAGAATGTGATTTGTTCGTCTAAATCCAAAATTGCCAGCCCATTCTCGTTCATTCAGTATCCAGGTAGATACCTAACAGGGTGCACCATGAGAAAGTGAGGATTGGACATTAGGTCAGAAGCCCTGATTGGTTCTCAGCATTCCTTTAAAGCAGTTTTTCTCAATGTTTTTTGGATCATACCCCACCTCAATGACTCAAAAATTTGGATGTTCCCCCCCCCCAGCATAATAGTCAGCCAAGTTCTGAAAAAGTATAATATAAATGTATAAATATGTACATGTACATTTTCTAATCCCCCCCCTCCCCCATGGGGCACATGTCCCACGTTGAGAAACACTACTTTAAAGGTTGTGTGGAGATCTTCTCTCAGTTATAGCTTTGACCCTTAAGCACCCTCTGGAGAAAACTTCAGTATTAAATTACAGTATATTATTTTGAGTCCTGGCCCCAGGTGGGATCTTTTAGGGCAGGAATTTGGGAGCATTTTAATTTGATCAGTTTCATTTGGTTGCTAGCAGCTTTAGCTTCTTCTAATGGGTACTAACAGGGTGCAGGGACGAGAACCTAGCTGCTGCTGCTGTGCACTCCTATGTATACTAATATTAGAAGTATTCAAAGTAAGGGTGAGTGGGTGTTTGGCATTGGTTAGCTCAACTTGGCAAACAGTTATAAGGATTAATTTGACTTAGTAGAATGTGAATGATATAGTATCTTTAAAGTATCTTATCTACTATCATTAGCAGATAAAACCAAAAAGATGAGATAGAGAGAGAGAGGATAGTTCATTTGATGCTATCTGGTGTGAGATGAAGACCAACAGGAGAAATAAGTAATTAGTTGCTGGTATAATTCATGGGGTTTAAGGGAGAATGTATATGACATGCACTGGTAAATTAGCATGAGTGTATACTGAGTAATTATTATGGGGACATAGATTGAGAGGGTTAGTTTTTTTGGCATTCCATGGGACTCTAAGAATTCTTCTGAGGATCCACATCTCAAAGGCTTTTAGTTTATTTTCACAATATTTTGATATTGTCCAGGTTTCTTCTCCATATAGCAGTGTTGACCATACGTAGCATTTGGACAGCCTAATTCTTGTTTTTGTGTGAATTTCCCTTGAGGTCAGAATGTTTTTCATGCTAATGAAGATTGATTTAGCAATTTCTATTCTTAATATTTCCTTTTCACACTTTCCATTTTCTATGTAATTAGTTGACCCAAATATATATAACTCTACTTGATCTAAGGTATTTCCTCTGATCTTAATATTTATATTGGGTATTTTCCCTTTTTCTCTTGCTACCAGCATGGTTTTGGTTTTTTTGAAATTGAAATTAGGTCCATATTTTTCACTTTGTTTCAGCATCTCTTCTAGTAGGTTTTGAAGATCTTTTTTATTTTCAGCTAGCAGTACTGTATCATCTGCATATCTTAAGTTGTTTATATTTCTGCCTCCTATGCTGACTCCTTTAAATTCTGCTAATTGCTAGAAGATATTTTCAGTATAGAGGTTAAACAGTATAGGAGAAAGAGTCTGACACCCTTCTTTACAGGAAATTCCTCCGAGGTTTCTGCTGATATTTTTGAGGCAGTTTGCTCCCAATATAGATTTATCACTAATCTGATATCTTTACCATCTAGTCCTAATTTTTTGATGCATTTGATTAGTTGTTCATGTTGTATATTGTCAAAGTCCTTTGTGTAGTCAATAAAACATAAGTAGAGTTCTTTCTGCTTCTTCAGTTATCTTTCTGTAATAGTTCTAATGTTGAAGAGTCCTTTTCTAGTTCCATTATTTTCCTGAAAATCAGATTGTTTCATTAATTTTCAATTTGATTTAATGTTTATTTCTTTCTAGGATGATATATAACATAACTTTTGCTATCTGACTAATCAGACAACTTAACAAACTGTTAAAAAATAAAATCTACAACCAGTGCAAACTCCCAACAATAACTTATGGTAGTGAAACCTGGAGTTTCTGATGAAAAAAACACCTAGAGACATTGAAAACAAACACAAAGAAACATGGAAAGAGCCATGAAATAATGCTGGATTTAATATCCACTTGATTTATATAATTTTGCATCGCCGAACTGAAGCCTTTTGGCTGTTTATTTTAGTAAATACTTTATGCACCGACTGAGAGTTTGCTTATGAAAAATAAATCTTAAGTTCTTTAGTACTGAATGAAAGTTAATGATCCTGGATGCCCCATGGTTCATCAGGAATGCCCAGATCTACCGGGACATAAATATCCCCTACATCTTTCCGCTACTATGCTCCCTAGCAGAAAAATTCTTTATGAAGACATCTACGCATCCAAACCAACTAATACAACAAGCCGGAAACTATGATGGTAATGACCACTGGAAACATAAAATACCAAAAAAAGCCATTCTAACACTCAACGACGTGTAGCCACTCCTGCCCACTCAGGGCGAGCTAAAATAGCTCACAAATCTCTTCCATCACTGCTCCCGAAACAGACAACGGGGAATATAAAAAGCATCAAGCTTCACCCTCTGCGCTGTATATGTCCTGCGTCCTGAATGAAATTTTTGGCTCTTTTAAGGTTTCTGCCTGGTCTCTTAGAAGCACTAACCAGTTTGAAACAGCTGTCAGGCCAGTGAAACCTCATCAAAACCAACCAATAAAAGGTGAATATATGGACACTTGGGCTAGTGATCATGTCTTCTATATAGTCCGCACTAGGGTAACTTGTAAATGTTGGCGAGTCTATTCCCATAAAGCTCTCTGGTCAACGTTTTTACGAAACTTTCATAGTTTCTACATTCAGCTTTGAAATAATGCTGGATTTAATATCCACTTGATTTATATAATTTTACATCGCCGATCTGAAGCCTTTTGGCTCTTTATTTTAGTAAATGGAAAGAGCCATTTTGGGAATAACCCAGTTAGATAAAAAGAATAACTTTGGATAAGAAAATAAAGGTAATGGACATTACTGAAATAGAGAACCAAAAAAAAAGGCATCACTTTGGCAATGCAAAATTATTCAAATTAAGTGGATATTGAATCCAACATTATTTCAAAGCCGAATAGAGAAACTACAAGTTTCATGCCGAATGTGCCACTTCATAAAGGAGGTGATCGAACTCTAGCATTAAACTATAGGCCTATCTGTGTGTCAGGTGTTGTGGTTAAGTTGTTGGAGAAGCTTGTGAGAACTAGGATCCAGAGTTGGGTTTAGAACAATGGTATCATCTTTGATGGACAGCATGGATTTGCTAAAGGGAGGTCATGTTTTAGTAATCTACTTACTTATTACAATAAAGTGCCTGCTTCCTCGGATAGAGGAGAAGGATACACAGTGATATACTTGGATTTCGCAAAGGCTTTTGATAAGTACCTCATGATAAATTGATAGTCAAAGTGGAGCGGATGGGGTTGGATATTAGATTGGTGCATTGGATTGGAGATTGGCTGTCTGATAGGTATCAACAAGTTGTGTATGGGGGAGCGATGTCGAGTAAAAGGAAAGTCACTAGTGGAGTGCCTCAGGGATCTGTTTTAGGGCAATTACTGTTTAACTTGTATGTTAATGATATAGGTAAAGATTTGGATGGAGATATTGAGTTGTTTGCAGATGATGCAAAGTTGGGATGAATCATGAAGAGTAGTATGGATATTGTGACCTTGCAGGAAGACTTGAATAAATTGAGTGATTGGGCACGGAAATGGGGATGTGAGTTCAATGTTGCAAAATGTAAGGTTTTAAAATTTGGAAAACAAATACGGGATGCAGAATTTATTCTTGGTGAGGATATATTGTTGGAGGTGGAAGAAATAAGAGATCTGGGGGTGATAGTGGATAAGGATCTGAAATTTAGAGGGGACATAGCCAAAATTATGAAGACAACACAAAGGCTTTTGGGAATGATGCGGAGGACATTGACATGTAGAAGTAGGGAGATTCTTGTTCCGTTGTATAAGGCTCCCATTAGGCCACACATGGACTGTTATGCCCAGATTTGGTCACCTGGTTTTTAGAAGGATGAAGAGATGTTGGAAAGGGTCCAAAGGCGACTGACCAAGGTAGTTTCTGACCTCTGGAATGTCGAGTATGAGGAAAGATTGAGGAGATGCAATTTGCAGTCTGTGGACAGAAGGAAGAGGGGAGATATGATAGAGACCTATAAGTTGGCAAGGGGTTGTTATAGGATTAATGCTGGAGAAGTTCTACAGAAAATAGTGGGAGATCGGGAGAGAACCAGAGGTCATCCCTGGAAACTGTATAAAGAAGGTGTGAGTAGGGGAGTGAGAGGCAGGTGATTTTCGTGCAGAGTTGTAAATGATTGGAATGCCTTGCCTGAGAGTGTGGTGTCTGCAGAGAGTTTGGATGTATTCAAAGCACGGTATGATGAGCTGTGTGTGTGATAAAAGGACCTCCCAGATGAGTCTTTGACTCCATGAGGTCTTGGGTAATAATAATATAGAAACTATAGAAGTTTTGGCGATTCCAAGCATAAGAAAACCTTTCATGACAGAAGCTACTCATAGTAAAGATGGAGTAAGGCTGTGATCACTTAATGCTTAGTATTTCTCATAATCTAAAACACATCTCCTAGCAGACATGTATGATGTTATACATTATGGTGGGACATCACTACCCAGACTTGTTTCGACCTTTGTTGAGGTCTCATCAGTGAGTAGGCAGACCCAACAATGTAAAAACCCAGGTTGTGATGCAGAGGTTATACTTTACCATACGAATTGCCAAGAGGTGCCACATCACAAAAGGCACCAAGAATTACTGAAATAGAGAGCCAAAAAGACTTCGCAAAATTATTCAAATTAAGTGGATATCGAATCCAACATTATATGAAAGGTTTGCTTATGCTTGGATCTGCCGAAACTTCTGTAGTTTCTATATTCAGCATGAAACTCTTGTAGTTTCTCTATTCAGCTTTGAAATATTGTTGGATTCAATATCCACCTAATTTGAATAATTTTGCATCGCCGAAGTGAAGTCTTTTCGACTGTCTGTTTTAGTAATTCTTGGTGCCTTTAGTGATGTGACACCTCTTGGCAATTCATATCTAAAGTATAACCTCTGCATCGCTACAACCTGGGTATTTACATTTTTGTGTCTGCCTACTCACTGATGAGACTTCAACAAAAGTCGAAATCGGTCTGGGTAGGGATCTCCCCAATAATGTATAACATCATACATGTCCGATAGGAGATGTTTTGCATTATGGGGGAAATATTAAGGATTGTGATCAGAGCTTATTCCTTTACTACGAGTTGCCCCTGTCATGAAAGGGGCAACTCGTAATAAAGGATCCATACACTTGGATTCGCCGAAACTTCTATGATTTCTATATTCGGCATGAAACTCTTGTAGTTTCTCTATTTGGCTTTGAAATAATGTTGGATTCATTATCCACTTAATTTGAATAATGGACATTGCCTTAGTAATAAATGGCACTGAGCAGAACATGTGATGAGAATGTGCAACAATAGATCGACACAGAGAACTGGTTATCAGAAACCTATGGTAAGATGGGACAGTGAGATAAGATGTTGTGGACATTTATGGTGGAGAGATGCACGAGACTGGTTAAAATGGAAGAAGTGAAGCATTCGCCCAGCAGGGGAATTTAAGAAGGCTATTGATGATAATGATAGATTCTTTACAGAGGATAGAAGAAATACGATGGGGGTGGGGATTGCTAATGATAACAGATGAATCAAAAAGAGTTAAAAATGCATCAGGAAGACAGGGATACAAAGGGCAGTTCATTTGATGCTATCTGGTGTGAGATTGAGACCAAAGGGGGAAATATGTAATTGGTTGCTACTATAATGCAGAAAGTCTTGCAGTGGGTAGGGTTCCTAAGGAGTGGAAAGAAGACAAAATAGTATCACTCAAGCATGGTTCTAAGACAGAAGTCTCCAACTATAGGCCAGTCTCTATAACTGCAGTTGTAATGAAGTTGTTGGAGAGATTGGTTAGGAATAGAATACAGAATTGGTTTGATTGTCATGACATTCTTTATGATGGTCAACATAGATTTGTAAAGGATACAAATACGTCTTGTCCTGTTTCAGTAATTTACTTGCATTTTATGATAAGGTGACGAGTGTGTGTGTTAGATAAGGGAGAATTGTATACAGTGATATTCTTAGACTTTGCAAAAGTGTTTGATAGATTACCAGATGATAAGTCGATGTATAAACTGCAGAGGATGGGAATAGACATTATATTGGTTAGATAGATTAGCTCTCTGAATGATACCAACAGATTGCATATGATGGAGCAGTGTCTCAAAAAAGAAGGGTAACCAGTGGCATGCCCCAGGGTTCTGTGCTTGGGCCACTGCTGTTTAACTTGTTTGTAAACAATATATCATGTGGACTGACTTGGGATCTTCAGTTATTTGCTGATGATGCAAAGTTGGGAAGAATTATAAGTAGCACTGCTGATGCTGAATCCATTCAGGAAGATTTAAATATTCTTGTAGATAGGCTTATACATTGGTAACACATGACTATTAAATTATTTAAGGAATTTACAACATATACTGGAATATTAATTAAAATAAACTTTTTCATAAATACCTCCTATATTTTGTCAATGTCACATTGCCATCTTCATGGGAACATGCAACTATGACACGTGCATGTAGACACTACAAAAAGCAAACAAGGCTTTTTGAATGCAAATGAAGCAAATATCCGGGGCACCTCTGAAAAGTTAACCAAAATCTTAAAAAAATATGACCTGACTTCTTGTTATAAATCATATAAGAAATTGGCATCCCTTATATGCTCCACCAAAGACCAACCACTTCCCCTAGACCTACCTGGGGTATACCAGGTCCCTTGCAGCTGTAAACTGTCTTACTTTGACCAAACAGGCAGGACAGCAAATGTCAGGATTTCAGAACACAGACTACATCTGGTTTCACCAATACAGCCGCTCTGGATATCTGCCACAGACTACATTGGAAGAAAGCCACATTAATACACTGCAGCAAATTTAAATATGAAAGATTGTTCATGGAATCAGCCTCAGCTCTAAAAAAACTTTCTAAAACTCAACAAATTTGGGTGCATGAGACTACCCTAAATTTGGGAAGCTTGCATCTTGAGAACTTCCCAACAGCCAACATTGATTTGCTTTTTGTAGTGCCTGTGTGCACATGTCATAGTTATATGTTCCCATGAAGATGTCAATGTGACAGTTCCGAAATATAGGAGGTATTTATTAAAGTTTCTTTTAATTAATATTCCAGTATATGTTGTAAGATCTGAATAGACTTTTTAATTGGAAGAAAAGAGTGGGGTTGTAGTTTTAATATCAATAAGTGCAAGGTGTTACATTTTGGAGTGCAGAAATATAAGGCTGTGTACTATATTGATGGTGCCGTACTGCAGGAAGTGGATGAGATTAGAGATTTTGGAGTGATGGTTGAGAGTAGACTGAAGTTTAGAGGGCATATTGCTAGTGCGCGAAGGTTGCACATCATGGTGTTGCTATGATAAGTACTCGAACATGCAAGGATAAGGAAGTGCTTGTGCCATTGTATAAGGCACTGGTCAGACCACACTTGGACTATTGTGCTAAGAGCTGGTCGCCTGATTTTCAGTGTGATGTGGAGACATTGGAGAGGGTCTAGAGGCAAGTGACTAAGACAATATCAGGACTTTGGAATGCTGGCTATGGAGAGAGTTTGAGGAGATGCGGATTGCAGAGTTTGGTGGATAGGAGGAAGGGAGGTGATATGATATAGACATTTAAGTTAGTGAGAGAATTTTATCAGATTAATCCAGAGGGGATTATAAAAAGAGTAGGTGAGAGGGGAGGAAACTAGAGGTCATTCCTGTAAGTTATGTAAAAGTGTGGTGAAAAGAAGGGTGTGAGGAGTAGATTTTTTACATGGAGAATTGCCATTGAATGGGATGCATTAGCAGAATGTGTTGTTAATGCAAGGAATGTTAAGGAATTTAAGATTCTATATGATAAATATGTTGTCAGTTAATGAACCTCCCATGATTAATCTGTCAACTCCATGGAGGGTGTAATAATGATGATAATAATTAACCAGGGGGTATATGCAAGATGACATGCATTGGCAAACTAGCATGATGAGTGTAGGTTAAGTAATTATTATTATTGGGGACAACTATGGGAACATAGATTGAGAGGTGGAGTGGTCACAGGGAGAGAAGGAAATAGAATTTATACAACCATTGAGAGAGAGAGATAATTATCTGAAGCAGCATGTAGGGGAAGGAACACAAGGTTCAAAAGTGCTGGATTTGATCATAGCATCAGAAAACTTAACAGTCATCAATCTAGTTATGGTGTCTTTATTTGGGGAAAGTGATCATTGGTCAACCTGGGAGATTTCCAGACATGCAGAATTTTTTGCAAAGGGGTTATACATGTATACTCCTTTCTTCCTCTAAGGGGGTATGTATTCCATATGGTATACATATGTAATTACAAAGCAGGTGATTATGACAAGCTGAGGCATCAGTTTTCAGCATTGTTATGGTATAAGAATTTGGAGGGGGCAGGAGATGGTGGTGGTGCATGGAACGTGGTCGAGGGGTGTTTGAAGAAAGCACTATCAGAATGTATGCCTAGAGTTAGAATGATAAATCAGATAAGAGTTAGGTAGATGAATATCAGAGAAAATGAATGTCAGGGAGATAACAGAAACAAACAAACTAGTTGAATTACTGAGTGAGCATTTTGCAGTGGGGGATGTACCATCTGGGTCAGTGATGTTACAATGCCATATGTGACATTGATTGATGTGAGATTAGAGGATGAAGAATATAGACGCTAAAATATTTCCAAATTCTGCTCAATGCAAACACAGCCATTGGATTAGATGGATATTGACCCATGTATTGCAAGAATGTTCAAGGAAATTATCATCTCCTCTGACCAAACTGTTTAATTGAAACTTCAGCACTGAGAAGGTGTTATTGGAATGGAAAGAGGTCAAAATTGTCCCAGTGCATAAAGGAAACTCCAAGTCAGAAGTAGCAAATTATAGGCCAGTCAGCATCTTAGGAGTGATGGTTAAGGTATTGCAGAAATTGGTGAAAGACAGAATTCAAGACTGGGTGGATAGAAGTATGATACTCTATAAGGGACAACGTGGTTTTGTGAAGGGTATATCTTACATCTTGTCTTTTGCTTACATTTTATAATAGTGACAATGGAATTAAATAAGTAAGTAGATAAGGGAAGTAGCTACTACAGTATTTATTTTGTATTGGGTGTCCCCCCCCCCCCTGTCCCTTAGGATGGGTTGAGCCCTCCTAATGAGGAATTAAGTATAGACTGTAGATCTGTGTGTATTCTTGGGGCCAGTTTACCTGTTCTGCAGGACAAAAAAAAAACCAAGTTTCTAGATGAAAAAAAAACCCCTCTCCCTCCATATGAGACCGGCTAACTCACCTTGAAAAAGACCAGATAAAGGTTCCTTCTGTCATGCATGGGAATTGAACCCAGGTCTTTCCAACCAGATGGCTTCATCTATACTGACTGAGCTACGGAGACTCGTTACCACAGTGATATTGCTAGACTTTGCAAAGGCATTTGGCAGGATTCCACGTAGAACCCTGTTGCATAAATTGGATTGTGATGCACTTTGGGAAGAAGAGATGACGAGCTGTGTACTGTATTGCTGGAACTGAACTGAATGCAGAAAAACTAGGCCAAGGATTTGGGAGTAATTGTGTATTAGAGGGCTTATTATAATGACAGAATGATAGCAAAAACAGCACATCATATTATGTGGTTGTTGAAAAACACACAAGCAGTGATAGAGAAGTTATTGTTTCTCTATATTAGTCTACATTTGGATGACTGTTTTCAGATCTGGACATCCGGATTCTATGAGAATGAATTAGTGGCAGAGAGAATCCAGAACCGAGTGACTGAGATTGTTGCAGGTCTGTGGAATGCTCCCTGTGAGAAAAGATTGGCCACCTGTTGGCTTCAAAAAAAAAAACTAGCTAATAGGTGAGAAAAGGGAGACATAGAAGCATATAAAATGTTAAAGAAGTTCTATAAAATTGACACTGAAGACTTTTAGTAAAATAACAGGAAGGCCGAGAACGAGTTGAATGGAGGGAATGAGTTGCCAGAAGTGGTTGTGAGTGCTTCATCAGTGAATGAGTTTAAGGTGAGGTATGATAGGTATTGTGTGAGTAATTATTTGTATGTATATAATGGATTTCCGACAATGTGTCTTCTGATTCCATGGAGTTACCTATATCATGATAATATATTGTGTAGTGTTGCATAGCATAGAGTAGCCTCCATGATAGTAATGATGATATCCTAGATCGAAAAAGATTTGGTATAGGAAAAACTGTCTAGGATGCAAAGAATCTCTATAAAGGTTTCCTTTAATTGATAGTGAAGTAGCCTCTCATGGAGATGGAAGTGTTTTTCGTTCCGCAAAATAATAGGTCTAATAGTTGTAGTTTCTTCTCCCCTAATTCTAAATGACATCAAGTCTCCTGATACGAATTCTGGTACTCCATGCATATGTCATGTAATAATATAATAGTTGCACTTGCTTGAGATTTGAGACCTGTAATACATTATATTATATCTAGCACATTATTTAGATTAGTTTAGATTAAATAAGGTTGGATTCCCAGATGGAAAGGGAATTAAAGAAGCGAGCCTTGAGAACATAATAGAAGTAAAAAAAATCCATATGCATTGCCTTTATAGATTTGATAATAGCATTATGTACACAGGAACATTTTTATTTTCTTTAACCTTATACACAGGTATAGGATATCTCTTATTTATAGATATCAGGTTATTATTATTATTATTACTACGTGACACCTCCAAGGAGTTCAAAGACTCATCGATTGAGGGCACCTACTCTACAACTCTCCATCTCCACTACTCAATCCACCAACTATAGCTAACCACATCATCTACACCACTGCCATCTAATGTCTACTACCATCACTAGTATTTTCACAGACAATGACAAACATCCATGCCTATGGCAGGATTTGAACCCGTAGCCTTTTGGCTGGAGAGTGGATATGCTAACCACTCAGCCAACGAGGCTAGTATTGTTGTTATTATTATTATTTTTTATAGCGCGGACTGATTTTTATTAAATAAATAAAAAGGAAGGGATAGCTTATGTAGTTAACCCTAGAACAATGCAGGGGGTTAGGAGTGCTGACCCACCATGCAGACAAAGACATCTATAACTTTTGACTCCCAAAAGCTTAACTAGTATACTAATAGCAATTAAAGTTTTCTTTAGAGTTTGTCACTGAATCTCCAAGGTTTGGTTCTTGTTTTCGAACTCTTTCAGTTTTTCTTAATAATGTTTATGTATTTGAGTCTACAGTTCATATCTGATAGCTGTTCAACTTTTATTCATTTTAAAACTTTCTTATGCACTGTTCTTTTCTATAAAGTTCAGTTTTATCCTACTCTACACTAAATGATGATCACTTTGTATTTCAAATCCTCTGTATAATTTGTGTCCTGAACCAGTGGGAAAACATCACCGTCGATAATAACATAGTCAGCGGCAAGGTAATCTGCAAGGATAGAAAAATCAGAAATCCATTGTGGAACCCAGGAAGCAAAAAAGGTAGTCAAGGAAAAGGAGAAATCATACCGAAAGTTTCAGGCAAGTAAGTCACCTTGTGCTGTTAGGGAATATAGATAAAAATGTAAGAAAGCAAAGCATTGTGTAAAATTAACTAAACAAAAGCTATGGGAAAATTTGGTAAGAATACTGAAAATAAATATCAGGAAGGTAGTAAAATATTCTGCAGGCTATTGAAAAAAGCTCAGAAATGCAGTATAGAGCTATAAAATGAATTAGAGATAATAAAGTGAACATGAAAACGGAGGATAAAGATATTCTTCATGTATGTAGTAATTACTTTCAATGATTGCGAAATGAAATGAGCAATGATAACGTGGTGTCAGAAAACGCTCAATAGGAATACCATCTGGAATATATATATATATATATATATATATATCTGTATTTCAAGTAGAAAAAGCTATCACAAACCTAAAATATGGAATGGCATCTGGAGTAGATGATATTCAACCAGACATGCTAACATATTATTATGATTATTATTACATGACACCTCCAGGGAGTCCAAATACTCATCGAGAGAGGCACCTACTCCACAACTCTCCGTTTCCAACGACTACTTTCATCATCTACACCAGTGATGGTGAACCTTTTTACCCAGGTAAAAATCTCTCTTTTTTTTTTTTTTTAAATATTGACGTTGTTGATATGCCACTTGGATACATGGATTATAAATTTAACTACATAATCATAGATGGCAACTTTATACATATCATATTAGGCTATTTATTTAATAGGACATTGATATAAAATCTATGAATTCATATTATACAATTAATTTAATAAAGTGAAATTACAAACTTACATTACATTTAATGACTTTTCTGTTGCTGAGTACTGGTAGAAAGTTGCTTTATAGAAGGGCTATTTAGTGTGTACATTTTAATGCTACACAGGCAGCACTCAAATCATTGCTCAATCTATTTCTCCCTTTCGATTTGATACTATTTAAGGCAGAAAATAGAGTTTCACAAGAGTATGTAGAAGAGTCGACTAGTTGCATTTCTAGGTCTTTTAAATCCAATCACTCAAAGCCATCTAATTTAAGATCCATCAATTCTGTCTCATCAGGATACTTTATGAATTGGATTGTTTGTTTCAACATTCGAAATTGTTCAAATCTAGAAGAAAACTGCTCATTCACTGACTTTAGAACTTCGATAGATTGGTTGTTGTTCACGATTTTTGGGGCTGGTTTCATTAAAAAAATGTTCACTCTTGAGAAATACTTAAAATTGTTACTTTCTAAATCATGTTGAAATATTTTGAGTTTATTCTCAAAGCTCTGGATTGTGCCAAACCTAACATCGACAGATTTTCCGAAACCTTGCAATTGTATATCAAGTTCATTCAGGTGCAATGAAAAATGAAAAACATCAGCTTACTGAGCCAAGCAGAATTGTTCAACTGAGAAAATTCGTGCTCCATGACCTTCGTATTTAAATATAATTTAATTTTATTTAAACATTCAACAAACCGTTCAAATACTTGGCCATGACTCAACCATCGAATATTATTGCACATTAATAGACCATTGTACACTGATTCAACTTCACTTAAAAGTGAATTAAATTCTTGTTTTGTTTAAAGCCCTGGCAGCAATAAAATTAGTTACCTTTGTAATAATTCTTATCACATCATCCAAATCCTTTAAGCCCGATTTTGCACACAGTGTCTCCTGATGTGTAATACAATGGAAACAAATCAGTGGATGACCAACATATTCTCTAAATTGTTTGATAAAACCGACATTATGGCCAACCATATTTGGCGTGCCATTAGTTGTAATCGAAAATATTTTCGATAAATCTGTTTCTCATGGAACACTTTAACAACACAGTCGCATATGTCTTTACCTGTCGTGTTTTGAGGTAAATTTTCTAACTTTATCAATTCCTCGTTCATAGAATCACCCTGAACATACCTTGCAATAATAGCCAATTGAGCTGATGACGTAATATCTGTAGTTTTGTCGAGACAAATGGAAAAATAATGGCATGAGTTCAAGTCTTGTCGTATTTGATTTTTCTATACTAGCATTCATTGATATTGTATGCCCACGCTTTAGAGATCTCCACTTGGAAACTTGCCAAGAATAGTTGATTCATGCTGAAGGGGAGAAAGAAATGAAGGACATACAAATTGGTCGCCAACATGCAAAATCGTGTGCTTTATAGGTAAAATTTTCCAACTGTTTTACAAGCAATATAATTAACTATAATGATCATAAAACAAAAGTTAATTTTCCGACGTGTAATAATAAACAACTCATCCCACAATATAGATTGATTACCCTATTATCGGAATGGATTCTCCTTTTTGGCACATGCGCAGAAGTGTCGAAGGGTCTCTAATCTGTGGGCGAACTATATAACTCTGTCTTTAATAGTATTCCTACTTAATGGTAACTCTTTCATGCGCTTTACAATAGCTTCCTTATTATGAAAGTCCTCAAATAAAAATGGTGCACATCTTTACGAAAGCTTCTTTAATATAATCACCATCACTAAGTGGTTTACCATGTTCAACAATAGTATGTGAAATACTGTAACTTGTGGCTACTACATTTGAAGGTTCTGAAACAAATTTAATTAAAGTCCCTGATTGTGATTCTGCCAGTTTTAGATGTTGCGATATGTATTCTTTGCGTTCTTCAAAAGTTTTTTCTAGGAGCCATTTATGCTTAGCTTAAAAATGTCTTCTTACATTCCATTACAATTTACAGAGAACTTTATTGCCTCTATCAATAACACCATATTGTTAAGTCCAGGCATCTTGAAAATTTCTTCCGCTTCCTTTCTGTGATAATTTTAGTTTTTTATTAGTGCCAGCTGCCATTGTAAAAGGGTTCACAAATTAAAAAAGAGCACAATTATATATAGCGGTAATTAAGCAATAATTATTAATAAGAAATAACAATTACTGGAAATGAATTATACACCAGCAACTCAAATTACTTAAGTGGCAGAACATGCAAGACTATCACTACTTCTTTCAGCAGGGTTGCCAGATTTATTATCAGTACGTTCGTAGCAACCTTGTTACGTTTTACTCTCTATCATGCTACTAGATAGCAGCTATTTAGTAGGTTTTGTTGTGACGTCATCGTAAGTTGTTACTATTTGCATTATTTAATCTGTTTAATAGTGCAAATAGTTTAATCTGTTTAATAATATTTAATAGTTGCAATAAATTTACTGAATTTATTGCAACTATAAAAATGTTTTCATTATTTACTCAGATAAATTCAATATTTAATGCTGCGAATTATATTTTCTGTTAAAGTGGTTTTAAATATGTTTAGAACTTGTATTACTCGGTCGAGAGACTTGGAATGCATGCATGAACGAATTTCACACAGAAGTCAAATGAAAACTTTAAGTTTATAATATATAAAGCACGTATTTATAAGTTTGTATCGTATAATATTGATAATAATTTTTATAAGTTCCTATCATATAATATTGATAATAATTATAAGTTTTTATAATATCATATGACTATGCAGAAATTATAATGATTAAGAAAGAAAACATAAACTTAAAACGCTCGTTGTTTATAGGCTAGTTACAAAATCAAATAGAAATAAGCTAACTGTAAAGTATAATTCTTTCATTGAACCGAAACCTACCTTTGCCTTAACTTAGAGCGGTCTTACACGATTTATTGCAGTTTTTTCATCAGAATACCAATATCTTTCAGCATCCAAGGTATGTCACCTGAAACCATCAAGTGTATCAGTGCTGACACGCGTGTCATAGGTTTGCCATCACTGATTACACCAACGCCATTTACCTTTGACCACCACTAGTATTTTCACAGACAATCACAAACATCTGTGCCCACGATTGGATTCTAACCTGCAGCCTTTTGGCTAGAGAGCGGATATGCTAACCACTCGGCCAACCAGGCCAGCTTTTATTTTATATAAAGATATAAAAGTTTTACAGTAGCTGCAGTGCATAATTGAGAAGGCCTGGTCAGAGGATTGAATTCCAGATGATTGGAGTAAATAAAAAGGGAATAAAGCTGAATGTGAGACTCACAGAGGAATTTCTCTAAGTATTATTATTATGAAAGTATTCTTGAGAAATGGTTAAGAAAATTGTGGAGGAGAAGCATGGAGAAGAACAAGCTAGATTCAGGCCAAACAGAGGTCAGGATCAGATTTTTACTTTAAGAGAAATGGTTGAGAAATCATGAGAATATAACAAGGATCTGAATTTAAGTTTTGTAGATCTGGAAAAGGCATAGAACAAGGTGCCAAGAGGAAAGCTGTCAGAACACTCCAGTTATATGGTGTATTTGGGGCATTGTATCAAGCAATACATAGTCTCTATTTGAGTTATAAATTAGCAATTTTGAAGTAGGTACAGGAAGATAGATTGATGTTAAGTCAGGTGTGTGACAAGGGTATTGTTATCTTCACTGTTTTTCATCTGTATGGTTCATATTATGAAGGAAAGTGGTATCAAACCTGATATCAGATTGGTGATGTTGGTCTCAGCTCTTTATTTTATGCAGATGATGCTGTACTCATAAATAAATCCAGGACCAGTCTCCAAGATTCTCTGACTAAATTGAATAACTTTTGTAATAAATTTGCTATGCAAACCAGCAGTAGTAAGGTGATAAGCAGCAGTAAGCATTAAATACCACATTTACTTGAATATAACTAACCCTTGTGTATATATCTCACTTCTAACTTTACGAAAAAAGAAATTAGAAAGTTTCGTATATACATCACACACGAAAAAAGTTTAAAACTTTAAGAAATAGATAGTGATTCTTGGTAAGTCATAGCCATTTTTAGTTTTTTTTAAATCATGGTGATCTTATTATTCCTAAATGATAAAAGGACAAGCAATAATGAAACTGTATGTTTTAATTTAATTACAGAAGCATTGCCGCTGAAGATTCAAATATATCACGTGATGAAGGTGAACGGCCAATCGTGTAAATAACGTTTATAATTAAAATTTAAATGCATTCGTTTTATAAGTAATGTGAGCAGTTATAAATTATAATGAATATTGAGAATTTAATTATTAACATCAATTTAACTTTTTCTTGAAAAACTTTAGTTTTCAAAAATCCCTGCATATATCTCGCATTGTGATTTTTTAACTTTAATTTTTAGAGATAAAAGTGAGTTATATTTGAGTGAATACAGTAGATAAAGATGATAAATATGGACAGAAACATTGAAAACATCAACTGTTTTCTTTATGGAAAACATATAGAACAAGTAAACCATTTCAGCCATTTAGACACAATTTTTAGTGAAGATGGCAAATTAAACTTCGAAATAGACAGCAGAATTAGCAAAACTCTTATGATAGGAAGTCAACTAAATAAATTTATATGGAATAAGAAAGGAATTAGTCAAAACATTAACTCATGGATCTGACTGGGTTAGAAATAACAGTAAATCAGATCAGAGACCACATACAAGATTTCTGAGAAAGATTAATAGAGTGAACAGATGGTATTAATGGCAGTATTGTATTAAAATTAGGTTATTAGAAAAGAACATGCCATTGTTTGCATTCAGGAGTGTGTTAGTAGAGCTAATCTCAGGTGGTAAGGTTAATTAAACACAAAGAGAGGAAACATTAGCAAAACAAGTGTTCTTTGCCAGGTTGGCAGGGAAACACCCAGGGGAAGACCAAGATGTAGGTGGATTGATATATTTCTATCTTTAAAGACAGAAATATGAGATCTAATAATATTGGAATGTTGAGAGAATACAGGCTAATCTGGAGAAAAATTGTTGATAGGAAGTTAGTAATGATGTAACTTTTCATGTAGTACTGTCATTAGATCCTGTAAACCCCCCCTCTGAAGGTATTTGTGTCAGGAATTGGATAATGATGAACTGACATCCATTCTTCTTTGTTTATACTGCCAGTCTGTTTAAGTCATCCTACAATTTTTAACATCTGTATTGACCACCATCTTGGTTGGCCGTGTGGTTAGCATATCTGTTCTCCAGACAAAAGGCTGTGGGTTCGAATCCTGCCATGGGCATGGATGTTTGTGATTGTCTTACAAACTTTGTGTGTAAAGGGAATCTGTAACCCTACCACTTATTCTAGCAGAAGACATCATTTCCAAAAACCATATGAGGTATGGCAGTGACCATACGGCATCTATGGATGTCAAATGTGGAATTTTTTTTTTTTTTCTGTATTGACTATTGCTCTATTCAATTTTGATCAGCAAGCAAGTGAATATTTCTTCCCAGATCATTTTGTTAGACTAGTGTTTCGTGAGCGTTGGTTCTTAATTTTGAATATGACTTATCAATTGCTTCCTTGTGGCCAGGGATCTTAAAATTCTTCCTGGGTCATGGAGTCTAACAAATTTATTTGTTCTATGCCAGTTAGAGTTGTCTATCTTAATAAACTGTGGGCCCTTTCCCTGATCTATATAACTATCCTGCTTGACTCTAATCAGGCAGGATGGTGTCCGGATTTTGGGGAGATTTGCAGTCGTGCCCTTTTCTAACCTTAATATTACTTAATCACTCTTTCTCCTTTTTGTCACGGTCCATCTTTTGGTGAGTGGCAATGTCGTTCTCAAACACAATTCGATGACCAGGATTCAACTATAAACATAAATGTTTTATTTTATACTATCAGTATACATGAAACATAAATCAATCAATTCGTTAATTCCCTTAAATTAGATTAAACACTTTAAGTAGTATTACACGACAATTTCAGAATATGACATATCTATTATCTTCTAAGAGAGGATATATACTAAAAATTGTCTAGACATATATCTTTAGGGAGACAGCTAAGGTAACATACACACACAAATTTTATTGCAAGGATCACATAACATGGCTCTTTGGACTACCTCCAATGTCCCTAAAAGTTCCACTAACTGACAAAATAGTCTCAGTTTTCCTTTCTGTAAATGTGCTTAAACCGAATTTTTCATTCAACGCTCCCTCTTGAACTTTAGATAAGTCAAAATTACCTTACCATTTCTTGCAGCATACATCTCACTCAAGCTCCACGTGGTTGGACCTTTGTTCACTTCACTTTGCAGATTGCTTTCCCATCTCATGGATTGATGTGCACTGGGTTTTCGTCATCATTGGGAAACATCTGAGGTGCTTGTCTGGAAACTTCCGGGCACTACAGGTGGGACATCACAATTCGGGTTTCATTTTGGATCCGAGCCTATTTTTCATCGGTTTGCACTTGGAGGTTTTTCTTTGTTGGATCTCCTTCTCACGTCTTACCTCTTTCACCTTCTTTCCCCACTCTCTCCTTTTTCCGACCATTAACTCCCTTTTTCTCCCACAGCTTACAGTCATGGTCGCATCGAAGATTTTCATCTCGAACCTGTGAGAGTGCTCCTCCCAGAGAATTTGCGAAATCTTGCTTGTAGGTTCAACAATGGGTTTATCAAGGTTTATAAATTTACCTTGTGGCTCTTAGTCATCACCGTGGCATGCACGGTTTCATAGAATCTGTCCTTGGGTTGATTGTCAACATTTCCCTTTTTTCTTGTTTGTTGTGACTTACACATATTATTCTTCTGTTTCTGTTTACACATATTATTTTCCACTTCCAATTTACACATATTTCCCTTTTAATTCGCACATTAATATTTTTCAATGTTTCCTCTTCATTGGGTGAATAGATAGACAATTATATGATACACTTCACCCCATTTCCTTATTTCTTTCTAGTACAGTTTTCACCAGCAGTACAGGTATTTTCTTTATTTAGGCTCCGTTCTTGTTAGATCCTGAACGAGGGTCTGTCTAGCAGAGGCAGGCCTCATTCATGATCTAACAATTTCCTATATCATTCATTTAAAAATTATCTAGTTGTGGTCCATATACAGACCCCTGCAGCATATCACTGGTTACAAGCCTTCCACTGGACTCCTGAATAAACTACTCTCTCTCTTTCAAATAAATTATGATTTATTTTGTTCTTTTGGCATTTGTGAATCATCTAGTAAACCTTAATGAATAATTGCCAGTACCTGAGCTTATCCATGTGTTTAGGTCACTTTTGTTTTTTATTACAAAAATAAAAATATTGAATAGAAATGAACCACTGTATGTATAGTGATAATATATGGTGCTCCACAAATATGAAATGTGGTGCAACATGCTGTTTGCAGAGAAGCAGAACAAAATTTTGTACAGTAAAAAGAGGAGGTAGTGAGAAACATCAGAGAAGTATAAGGGACATTATATAGCTGTATATAAGAATTACCAAAATGATCACATTACAGAAATCAACATGATATATTTGAAAATATGGTCATGTAACATCAGTATGGCATGATTCACTCAAATGGCTAAACAGGCATGACAGCAATGTACAAGATTCAATGGCAGCAAATCTCATTCTTTCAACAGAGCAGGCCTTAGCTTACCAAGTTACATAGCAGTGGTTGTTGACATGAAATGCAATGCCCAAAGCATCTCAGACATATTCATTGGATTTTAGTCTGGTGACTGATTGTGCTAGCCACAAGTTGTTAAATTATCAGTTTCCAGATCCTCCTCTTCCTCATGAGCTCTGTGAACATGAACATTGTCATGCATGAAAAGAAAATCTGGGTCACCTACAAAATTACACATAGGATTTGAAGATATGTTCTCAGTGCTGCACAGTTACATAGTATTCCCATCAAAAACATGACTAGAGTGTAATCATTGATAATTATTCACCACTGCATGAGAACACTGCCTCCACTATAAGTGTCACCTTTTTTCTGATGTTGGAGGATGGTATTGCATTCCTTATTCTTTCCATATCAAATACCATCTAGGCTAAAACGAGGCTCATCAAGAAACAGAACTGTACTCCATTTGATGAGTTCTGCATTGGTTTGTGGTTAATGGGATATTAGTGACTGATACCCGTATGTAGAATCAAATCCACTTGAATTGAGCCTGCTTAACACAGTCCAGTTGGAAATGTTTTTACCTGTGCTGGAAACAGCCTCAAGATACAACATATTTCTGTCAGATTCAGGTAATGAATGGTTTGTTCTGGTTGATGTAGTCCTCAAGTGTCTTTGGCCAGCTCTTGTAATGGTTCCTGTTACCTAAAACTGCAACCATAGTGCTGAGATGACACTTCTTGATACATTAAGCCAACATACCATCTTCACCTGCAACAGTCCAACTTCAATTCATCCAATGGCTTGCTATCTCTAAGAATCATCTAAATGATTCTTGGAGATGGCAAGAAAGAGATGGAGATGTAGTGAAATAGTAATGGGTCACATCATCAACCTATTGAAAATAAAAAGGACAAGACCGCTGGAAAGGGTAAAAAAGGGGTGAAGAAAAAGGGTTGGGAAAAGGGAAACAGTGGGAAGAGAAAGGAGAGAGTGGGATATGGGGGAGCTAGGGAAGAAAGAAGAATAGGCCTTAGCTCATAATTTTCATCTTTCTCAGTGCTACCAGATGATATCTCTTTTTATTACATTCACAGAGATCTGTAGGATAAAAATATCTATGGAGACCACTTGCACCCAGGTGGTCTGACCACCTAAAGTTGGCTTTCGCTGCCCAGATTCTTCTCCAAGGTTACCTCAGTAGAATACCATGGACCAAAGTATGACTTTAATAGGAAGATGTTATTAGGCTTACAGCAGTAACAAACACAATTTCGTCGTCCCATTCCTCAGTGCACAGAGTTTGCATTGTACACAAATCTGTCATTATACAGAGCTGCTCCACTCACAGGAAGTGCTATGCTGAGCCAGAGAACTTGTAAAAGAATCTGCTTTATTTCCAGCATTGTTGGAGAATTGGTGATATCGACATTCCATGATGGACCAATGTTCTCAGTCTTAGTTTTTCCATGACTGTAGATCACGGAGAAACCAAGACTGAGAACAAAGAGATGCCAAATTTCTCTATCCTGAATCGGTATCTTTCATTTCCCTCCTACTGACTTTAATATAAGATCCTCTCATCTCCTAAGTAGTCTGCCAGGTTTTCTTTTCATGCATTTGGGATACCATTCCACCTGCTGTCTTTTGTGGTTGCTATAAATGTCATGCTCGCTTTCTTGTTGTAGATAGTTTCTATCACATTTTAAAGATTTTTTTTATTATTATTTCAATGTGACTTATATGATCTTTTTTGCTTATATTACACTCTTCTTTCTGTTGCCCTTTGGATTATTAGACTTTGTTCTTCTTCCTTTTTTTTGTGTGTGTGTTCCATGTCTCACCGCCATAGATCATTGCTGGTAGAGTAATATTGTTAAAAAAAGGTTTGATGTTATTTTGATATCTATTTTTTTATTTGCAATAGTGTTTTATCTGGTTAAAAAGCTTTATAAGCAGCCTTTTTGCATCTGTTTATTTATTTCAATTAATATATCATATTAATTTTGGATTGCTTGTCTCAAATAAATATAGCTCTCCACTCTGACTATTTTGCAATTGAATTGGTGGTTGCAGCAGTATTCATTTTTCATCTACTCATCTTGCCAGGGTGTATTTATAATCTTGCTGTTCTGCAGTGCAAATCTATCATTTCTAAACATCTTTCTAGTTCAGGCAGTTGATGAAATATCAGAAACACCTCATCAAACAGAACTATTTTAAGCTTCCCTCGATCTATATTTAAACCTTTTGAGAGTGTTTTGTTTTCTGGAGTTGTTTAAAGGGCTTGGGAAAATCATATTCCCTTGTCTTTCTCTTCTCCCTAGAGGTATTTCTAGGGCTTTTTTTAAGTAATCTGGATTTTGCTGCCTGTATATATGTTCTGTCTGTATTAACCTGATATGTTGTTGTTCAGTGCCTGGAAAACTCCATGATCTATTGCGTCGAATATTTTTTGAGATCAACGAAGTGGAAGATAATATTCTTGTGTGTTTTTCACTTGGTATATTGTATGTATATGATCTGTTATGGAGAATTCTTTCTTAAATCATTCTTGCTCTTTGCTGCTGTTTTCATAGTGTTTTTGAATCTACTTAATATGGTGAATATTTTTAGAGATGGAACAGGACACACACATTGGTCTAGTTTTCAATATTTTTTTTTCCCCCTCTTCTGCCTTGATATCCTTTATTCTTATTTCTTCAATCCTTGGTGCTCTATCATTCTTCATCTTATTGACTACATATACTACCTCTTCTGTCATTACTTTTTGCATTTCTTTATACTGTTAATGTTATTGGAGTATATTTTGTGTGGATGAGTGGAGCTTACTTTAGTAATTCTGGATGATTGGAAAAAATCATCCATTGTTTCCTGGATGTGATTGACCCAGGTAATCCTTCCATTTTGCAACAGTCAGGGTAGCTCATCATTTTCTATAATTTTCTTCTGTTTGTTTTCCTGATATTCTGTTTGTTTAAAAGAGCTGGTATCATTGTTTCATCTATTTTCTACCCTTTTTAGACTCCTTTGTTTTTCTGCTACCTCTTCTAGTTTATTTTAAATTTATATAATCTTGTTTCTTTATTCTTAGTAACTTGCTAATATTTATATACATTCTAAATGAGTATGACTTGAATCTTTTAACCCTTCTTTTATATAGCACTTTGAGAATTCTTGACTAAGATACTCCCTGTGTTTCTTTTCAGTTGCTAATTTTGCCCGTTTTTTTTTTTTTTTTTACATTATTTTATTTGTTGGTTGAATTTGGCCAGGTCTTTATAGGTCTTGCAGGCTCCAGTCGTTCTGCGTTTATTAATTTATCAAACTACTTCCTGTAAATGCATTTCAATTGGTTTTAATTTTATATTGCTTGTATTTTTGCTTCTCTTGTTTATGCAAAAAATAGCTGTTAATGGTGTCCATGATTGGAGTATGTTTTATCAGTTCCAAGTTTTTTATATATTTTTTGCAGTCTGTCATAATTTACTTTCATTTCTTGTTACTCCATCTGGAGACCTCCATATCTAGCTTTTTCTAGAGAACTTTTCAAAAAGAGTATTCATTATATAAAGCCTCTCTCTTCCAGATGCTGTCCTCTTTCATTTCTATCTTCTATTCTCCATGAACCCACATATTTCTCTCTAGTCTAGCTGTCTTCTATTTGCTTGTAGAAATTATTGTTTCATTGTCAGCTGGGGAAGTTGGTGTGTAGCAGACTATTATTTTTATTGTTTCTCTTTGGCTCACTTGACCAGTCAGTTTTTCTTACTCCTTCAGATAAAATGTTGCAAGATAAGACGCTTTTGGTTTGTTTTGGTCGAAATCCTGCTCTCCCAACATTGTTTCCTGGACATGATTGACCCAGGTAATTCTTCCATTTTGCAGCAGTCAGGGTAGCTCATCATTTTGTTTTGCATATTGCCAGAAAGTTAAATTTTAGTTTGACTCTTTCAGAAGTAAGTAATTGAAAGTTCTTTTGTTCTCATTTTGAATATTCCATGTTGCATCATCAAATATTCCTTGGTTTGCCTTACAAAGTTCTGTAGGATGGGAGGGAGGGAGGGCAGTGCTTCTGAAAAGTTACTATCTTTGCTTCAGTGAAATATTGCACTTCTCCTCACAATGTTCTGAAGTGTGAATGACAGTATCCTTCATTTACTGAGGCTGTGGGTGCCACTGTTGAACAAAAATTGACCATAATCTAGCTAGTAAGGCCCTCTTCTAGTGTAGCATTCAAATACTACCCTTATCTAGTCCTCTAGTGTGCACCTGCTCACCAACCTCACCTTCTATTTATCTGACTTAGCTTAACAAGGTCCTGTCTTGTAGGTGAATCTGGAATTGAGATGAAAAGGCTGAGAGGTTTTGCTTATAAGAACATTATATTACACTTCAGGGACCACCAGTGTTGACATTCCATTTTAGTGTTGGCATACCTCTTTCTAACATATCAGATGCAATATTTTAATTAGTTGATAATGAAAATAAAGATTTTATGCCTGTTAACTTGGGGATGGGAACCGAAGGTGGGTGATTTGCTTCCATGCGAGAAGTGAAATGCACAGTACATCACTCAACTTTTTCCAGTCCTCAGAGAAGCTAATGATAATTTGTAGAAATTATGTTGAGCAGTGTTCTCTTGACATATCCCAGAAGGGTTTATGTTGTTGAATTCCTAGCTGTTGTCAGGTCAACAAATAGCCTTCATTCTTGATTAGATTAAAAGCAAGATGCTGCTGTTGTCGGTTCTTCCTATGTCTGTATACATGGCTTGAAGAAAACTTCATACCAGGCCTTGTCCTGAAGAGTGGAATTGTTCTAAACGCATAGTTATATAGATTCAGGACAATTTTGCTATGGGACCTTTATGGTTTGTAATCCCAAACAGGGGAAGCTCGAAGCCTAAGCAGTACCACACAAAGTAGCTGCTAAGATCATCAGTTTGCAGTATCTTGTTTAGATGTAGGTGAATGGGTAGTGTATACTTAGGACTGGGAGGCCAATGCCTTCATACTTCTCTAGAAGTTGAATCTTGATATCAACTTCATTATATAAATTTCTTCAGAAAAAGTCTAGGGGATTCTTGTACAGCCAGTTCTCTTGATCTGGCTATACAAGAAACCCTAAGACGGGGGGTGTTCAACCCGTCGATCGTGATTGACTGGAGCGATTTTTGGCCAATCTCGTGTGTTCCTCCTTACTTACAAATCTAATTAAAACTAAAAACATAATATTTTATTTATTGTTATTTTGTATTATTTTTAATTCGCTTTAAGTGTATTGCTATTGTTTATTTATTTTTCGTTAAAATTGTGAAATCAGTAATTTTCTTATAAGTCCGGGTAAATGAATTAATTTGAATCAGTGGAAGTCAAACAGTGAACCGAGGGAATACGATTATAAGCAAAGTGTAAAAACTCGATTGTAGCTTAAATATTAAATAATCCAAAGCACATTACATCAATTTTTTACTTAGGTTAAGTCCCATGTGAATATTGTAAAAAAAAATAAACTTTGTCTCGGTATAGTTTGTATTAGATGTTTTTGTAAATAACTCTTTTGAAGCTAACTGCATTAAGAATATGTTAGAGTGTTAAAAACAAAGGCAATGTTTTTGTTGCCGAAGCGCTGTACATGGCAGCATTAGAAAGATTGTTATTAAAACTTGTATGTATGAGAAAGGCTTGCAGGCTCTAAGTGTAAACATCTCCGAAGTCAGTCAGAAAGAGTTCAAACCACTTTCTGATGGCCGGCAACTTACAATCAAAAGAAAGCAGAGGTGAACAAAAGGCGTGCCAAACTTGAAACTTAAGATGAAAGACTCATACCGATTCTTTGGGGGTTGCCAACCTTCATGTGAGGTCTAAGAGGAGGCCTAATAAAAAGGGACTGAAGCAATCAGAAGGGGTCCTGGTTCCAGAATTGCTGTCAGAGAGGAGGCTGCCCGGTCCAGATTCGCCGTCAGAGAGAGAGATACTGTCCGCATCCATTTTGCTTGAGAGAGGAGTTTGCCACTTCCGGAAAGGAGCTTCTCGGTTCGAGCCATCGCTAGAGAGAGACTACTTCTAGGCCACAGACAAGGCTTCAAACTGCCGAAAGTAAGAGTTCCAGTTGCCAGAGAAAAGTTTCCAGGCCAGGTTAATGTCAGACATTCACCAGTGTGTTGCGTTTTCATTACAATTTGATGAATCAAACGACTTCACTGATATTGCTCAGTTAATGGTATTTATTTGCATGGCATTTCAAGATTATTCAAGTAAAGAAGAACTTTTGAAAATTATACCATTATTGGGAAGCACTAGGGGAGAAGACATTTTTTCGGCATTTGATGAATTTGTGAAACAACACAAACTTCTGCTTTTTAAACTTGTGTCTATTACTGTTGGTGCTCCTGTAACGATAGGTAATAAATCAGGCTTCATTTCGTTATGTAAAAACGATGACAAATATCCAGATTTTTTAACATACCACTGTATTATTCACCAACAAGTGCTGTGTAGTAAAAGATGTTTTGAATATTACTTTTAAAATTGTAAATTCTGTTCGAGGAAAGCCCTGCAACGGCGGTTATTTAAATAACAGGCAGATGATGATAGGGAACGTCTGTTGTACAATAATGTTCGCTGGCTCAGCAGAAGTAAATTTTTAGAAAGATTTCTTGTATTAATTAATGATATAAAAATTTTTCTTGATGAAAAAGGAGATATTTATCCTCAATTGAGTGATAAAAGATGGTTGTTACACTTATCATTTTTAGTAGATTTCTGTACGAAATTAAGCAATTTAAATTTAGAGTTACAAGGTAGAGATAAAAATTTAATCGATGTGTTAAGTTCAATAAAAACAATACTTACTTTTATTAAAGAAAAATATAAATGACCGCGAATTTAGACATCTCCCATATTTATAAAAAATTTTGAACAAAATCAAGAAATGCTTCGCTATGATTTAAAAGAATTTATTCATGAAATAGAATTAGTTCAGGAAGAAATAAATTCAAGATTTAAAGATTTTAATAAAACTGAAATGATTGTATCTTTTATCAATAATCCATTTCAAGAAAACTTGAACATCACAGAAATTTTAAATAAAATTAGTGGGCTGTTTGATATAAACCAAGCTGAAGTAGAACTTGAGATAATAAACATTTAGAATAGGTTACATTTAAAATCAAGTATGCACATAAAAAAATTCCCAATATTAACTGATATTGCGCGAAAAATTCTGTTATGTTTTGGATCGACATACTTGTCAGAATCTGCTTTTTCAAATATGACCATCATAAAAATTCAATTAAGAAACCAAATTACAAATGATCATTTGGATGATTGTCTGCTATTGGCCACTTCTTCATATCAAATTGACTATGAAAATATTGTGAGGTCCAAACAATGCCAAATTTCACATTAACTTTTTTTTTTTTTTAATCAACCTGCATTTCCTGTAACTTGTGAGTTTTGTAATCAATCTGTTGTTTTTTCTAACTTTGGTTTTTCAAAATAGAGAAATAAATATTTTATTCCTATATATATATATATATATATATATATATATATATATATAGGAATGATATCACTTTTAATTAAAATAATTAAAAGTGATAAATAAATTTTTAAATACACAACTATAATTTTTAGTTGTGTATTTTTTTTAGTTGTTTATTTGTGCGTAATCAGATATCAGGTTGGGGGAATGTGATCTATATAAGAGAGTAGATCGCCAAATAACTTTTTATAGAGAAGTAGCTCGCGTAGTAAAAAAAGTTGAACACCACTGCCCTAAGAGATCTTGCTGACATTGATGATACTGACAGGCTGGGCAGATGATAGTTTTGATGACTCTTGCCCAACTGTCTTTATAGATAGTTGGTGAAGTTCAGGCCATAATAAGAAGTTGGATCCCTATGATGAGAAGGGGTTTTCTTTAGGGACTAGATTCCTAGAGAGGTTGTCAATGTTCCAGACCCTATAAATCTTGAAATGCATTATGTCAGGATTTGACATTAATGATGACACTGAATTTTCCCAAGATGAAAGGGTTGCTGATGAAGTTATTGTTGCTGAGGGTGGATACCACATCATCATCACATAAGCTGTAATTTTGAATTCTTTCATGGAATATTCGAATAGAATCCCTTTTGTGGCACAAGAGTTATTGAAAGGCTCAAGGATAGTACAAAAAAGGAGGAAACTTTGGATCACCTTTGCTTAACTTCTTTTTGGATGTTAATTGGGGCTGAAACATTTCATTGAGTGGAGCTGTTGTTGCTGCCTCCGTCAATAATAGAGAAGAGACTGCTACTAACACCAACTTTCTGTAGGATAAATAGTAAAGAGTTATAGACACTTTCAGACACAGTTCAAGTCTGTGGAGAGTAATGCCATCAAGTATTTCTTAATGTTTACCAAATTCTTATGAAAAACAGATTAAATTCTATCGAGCAGCCTTGGATATAATACACTTGCGTACTTTAGACGACATATCTCATCCCCAGCTCGAGTCAGTTGTTGACAACATGAGCTCAGTTATTATTATATAGGTTTTCAGTTCTTGATTAAGGAGAGATCCATATTAGCTTTGGGGATGAATATAGTATGGCATTCCATGACCTTGCCCATTTCTTGTGGAGAGGAAGATAATGTTAATTAGTGCCACGAGCACAGGGAGAACAAAATTCCATGCCACATGATAAGACTTGACTTTGTCCCAGTTTGTCCTATCCAGATTCTTTCCTGGTATAGCACTGCTTATAGGCTGCATTGATCTCGGCTACTGTGATGGAATGGTCTAACCCTGCTTGGATGTGTGCACGGAGGGTAGTGATGTTCCAAGAGGAATCATCTTGGGTGGTACTGTCATCCTAGTGAAGTTGTTTATTGGATCTCTGGAAGGTTTCTAGGATGTCAGGTGTTGTGGTCTTGATTTGACCCTCTTCTTTGATATTAGTAATGGTTTTTTCCTCTTGAAAGGAAAATCTGTATTAGAAAGTAGCTGAAACTTTGTCCTTGAAGTGTAGATCTTAATTCTATTCCTTGTCATGTCTTTGTTTTTTGGTCCATCTGTCTTGAGATCAGTGTTTGTGAAATGTCACTGTTCCTTGATGCTGGCTGGCTACAAATCACATTCTCTTTTTGTATTGATATAAGTATACATATAAATCACAACAAACTGATATGGATAGTGGCCTATAAAAGCTGAAAAATTGCTTATTCCTAAAGGTTTGTGCACATTCAGCCCACTTAGTTTTCCAGCGAACCTTGACTTTAGGACTCTAAGCGATTTTTCAGATTTTATAGACCACTATCCATAACTAGTTGTAATTTATATTTATACTTGTATAAATAATTTTTTATTTATTTGTTTATTTTATTAATTAATTTTTCTTTTTTGTGAACATGTTGCTCTCCAGTGTAATTTAATTTTATAACCTAATAGATGATAATAATAATAACAGGACTCTAGCTTTGTAAGTTTTTTTTTTCACCAGAGGTCAGGCCAATAGTTGTAATGATTGGTCAGTAACTTTAGCATACCATGTAGATTGTAGTGCAGCTCATTTCTTTGTATATATGTGTATACTCCAGATGATGACCTTAATGTGAAAGTCGAAACGTCGAGTGTTTATTTTGGTTTATATTAAACCAAAGTTTTACTCTAACACGGTAGTTGTTTCCATAATTTTCATGATGTATTTTGATCACTGTGTAAAGCATGAGGGGAAGAATATTGATGGCAGAATGATTTCAATGAATGCCAATGTGGGGAGGTAAATGAATCAGTCAAAATATTAGAATTATTAAGTGAAAACTTTGCAAGAGTATATCATCCAGGTGAAGATATTGCAGTAATGAGAGAGGCAAAGACGCATATGAGACCCAAGATAAATGAAATGCATAGCATATTACAAAATTTTGATGTGAATTCAGCTTTGAGATTAGATGGTATACCAGCTCGAGTTTTACGTGAAGGTGCTAGGGAATTTTCAGTGCCTTTGATTGCATTGTTTAATCAAAGCTCTGGGTTAGTCTAGGGAGTGGAAAGAAAGGGAAATAGTTCCATTGCATAAAGGAGCTGGTATACCATCTAATCTCATAGCTGAATTCACATCAAAATTCTGTAATATGCTATGCATCTCCATTTCATTTACCTCAGTTCTCATATATGTCTTTGCCTCTCTCATTACTGCAATCTAGCTGTAGATCCAGAAATGAGTTGTTGTGTTTGTATACCAATGCTAGAAGCATAAGAAACAAGGCGGATGAAATGGTTGCACTAATTGCGTCTGTGCACCCAGAGATTGTCGGAAAGGGGGCGCTAGTGGGCCAAGTACTGCGGACGTGTTTTGAAGAGCTCCTGATTCAGATAAGTTTTTACTAGGAATAATTAAGTATATATGTGTGATTGTTTGAGTAAGAGCGGCTGTAAACGTTGTACGCTACCGGTATTATTAGTGTGGGTTTTTTTTTTTTTTGTCTAAACTAAATTACGAAATCGTTATTATTAGACCTATAACCGGCAGAGAAAAAAAAAATGGCGGTGGCATTGTCATTCCATGATTTGAATGTAGATTTCAGTCGTTTCGTTAAGTGTGAGGTCTGTTATATGTATTCCTTCGATTACATAAATGATTTGTGGATGTTTAGTGCGGATGGAAGAAGGGTGTGTGCGAAGTGTGACCTGAACGAAGAACTAATGAATGCGAATATGAAATTGATGACAGAAAGTGCTAGTACCGATTGTATCGCGATTGCACGTTTGAAAGAAAAGGATAGTGGGCAAGAGAAGCGAAAAAATGTTAAAAAATCAGGAAAAAAGAAAAAGAGCGATTTGACAACCGTAACGGATGTTAAAAGGGACGAAAGTGAGGTGGAAAGAAACGAAATTGAGAGAACAAATGAAAGTAGAACTTGCGTAATGCAGAAATCGCAAGTAAAAAAAATCGAAAGAATAAATGATGGCGAAAGTTCGACGCATGTTGGACCGAAAGTACTGAAACAAAGAAAGATGAATGACAGTAAAAGTGAGAAGAATGATAGCGAAAGTTGGACGCATGTTAGTCCGAAAGTACGGAAACAAAGAAAGATAAATGAGAGTGAAAGTGAGAAGAATGATAGTGAAAGTTGGACGTATGTTAGACCGAAAGTACGGAAACAAAGAAGGATGAATGAAAGGGAATGTGAGAAGAGGGGGTCGAGAGTTAGAAAGTTAGAAAGATTTAATGATAGAGAGAATGTGTCGCGAGGTTCGGAAAGTGAATTAGATTGGATGAGGCAAGAAATCAAATGGATGCGGAATGAAATTAAGAGAATTCAGGTCAAAACTATTACAATAAATCATGATGGCATGAAAGAGTTAACGAAAGATGAGCGAGTGGCGTTGTATGGCGACTCCATTATTAAAGGTGTGCTAGAGGATAAAATGCACAAGGTATGTTTTCCAGGTGGTAAAATAAGTAGAGTGATTGAGGCATTGGATATGAGGCGGGAGCAAGCAAAAGAGTTAATTGTATTAATTGGTACAAATGATTTGAGAGAGAACAAAGAGCATGTCAAAATGAATGTCAAGAGACTGCTTGGAAAGATAAAAGAGAATAGTGTGACAGGAAGGGTGGTCAGTGTGTTGCCTAGGTATGATTGTGGTGAAATGAGGCGGAGAGCAAGGATTATGAATGGTATTCTGGCTGAAATGTGTGAGGAGATGGGAGTACAGTTTGTTAATGTGTGGAATGAGTTTGAGGGACGAAGTGAGCTGTATGGGAGTGATGGACTGCATTTGAGTGGTTATGGTGTGAGTCGCTTGGAGAGACTGCTGCTGGAAGGTAGAGAAGTGAATAGAGAAAATGAATCAGATCGAGAGGGGAGTGATGTGGAAGAGCAGGAGAGTAAGACAGAAGAGATTGAAGAAGCGGAAATGAATGGGGAAGTGAGTGGTATGAGTATAGAAAATGAGAGAATGGGTGTGCAAGAGGAGCAGGGAAACGGGGAGGCCCAGGGTGGACAGGGATACACAGCGTGAGAAAGGTGGATGCTCCAAGAGGAGGTGAGAGCATGTGTAGGCAGGAAAGTAATGGGATGACCAGGGATCAAGAGGAAACAGATGTTGTTGCAAAGGGTTCTAAAATGAAGAAGCAGAAAGAGAAATGGCCCCAGTCCAGCATGGAGAGAGCACATCGAGTGAATGGTATCAGTGGAACTAGCTGTAGATCCAGAAATGAGTTGTTGTGTTTGTATACCAATGCTAGAAGCATAAGAAACAAGGCGGATGAAATGGTTGCACTAATTGCGTCTGTGCACCCAGAGATTGTCGGAATAAGTGAGACATGGTTAGATGAGGACGACATCCTGACAGGAATAGAGATGGAAAGGTATGATGTGTTTCATGAGGATAGAAGGGATAAAAAGGGAGGGGGAGTGCTATTGATGATAGAGAAAGAGTTATGTCCATACAAGGTAGAGATGCAAGAGGGAAATAGGGCCAGTGGTTTTGAGGCAGTATGGTGTGAGATAGAGGTGAATAAAATCAAATACTTGGTGGGATGTTGTTATAGACCTGGTAATGTGGATGGTGGTGATAGTGAAATGTATAGTCAAATAAGCCAAGCAAATAAGAAAAGAGTGATCATTATGGGTGATTTTAATTATGGCAATATAGACTGGAATGAAGAGATAGCGACTGGAAGTAAAGAAAATGAGTTTCTTGAGTTTTTGAGGGATAACTACCTCAGACAGTATGTAACAGAGGGCACACGAGGATTAAGAGTCTTGGATTTGGTCATCTCATCGGAGGATGTAATTATAAATGAGGTGTCAAATCATCCACCAATTGGCGAAAGTGACCATGAGGTGATTACCTGGGTGGTTGCCAGCAGTGCAAGGACCCCTGTGAAAAAAGGGTATATGTGGAACTACAAGGGGGGTGATTATGAAGAGCTCAGGAGACAGCTTGCAGATGTAGCATGGAATGAGGAGTTAGCTGGAAAAGAGATCAATGCAGCTTGGGGGATTTTCAAAAACTATTTAGTAGATGCAATGTCTAAATGTATACCATGGGTGAGAAGGTTAAATAAGGTAGGTGTGAGATGGATGAATAAAGAGATTAAGCATGCAATACAGAAAAAAAAGGCATTGTGGAGACAGCATAAGAGAAGTGGAAGTAACCAATTTCATGAGGTCTACAAAGACCAGGCAAGGAGGGTGACTTGGTTGGTGAGAGTAGCTAAAGAGAGGTATGAACAGCAGTTAGCTAATGAAGCCAAAAAGAATCCTAGGGAGTTCTTTCGATATGTAGCCAGCAAAAGAAAGAATGATTATGGAAGGATGACATTGATTGGAGGAAATGGTATAAAGACAGCTGTTGCAGAATGTGTGGTGGAGATACTCAATGAGCAATTCATAAAGATCTTTCAATCTTGTGAATGTGACTTCATGGAGAGATTAAGAGCAGTTGATGATGGGGAGGAGAGACTGACTGTAAGTGAGCAAGAGGTGTTTGGGGAGTTGAGTAAACTAGATGTAAATAAGGCTGTGGGACTTGATAATATATCACCACGTATTCTGAAGGAGTGTGCTAGAGAGTTGACACCTGCCTTGACATATTTTTTTAATACGAGTCTTGCACTTGGTCAAGTTCCTAAAGAGTGGAAGGAGGGCAAGATTGTGCCACTTCATAAAGGAGGTGATCGAACTCAAGCATCAAACTATAGGCCTATCTGTGTGTCAGGTGTTGTGGTTAAGTTGTTGGAGAAGCTTGTGAGAACTAGGATCCAGAGTTGGGTTGACAACAATGGTATAATTTTTGATGGACAGCATGGATTTGCTAAAGGGAGGTCATGTTTTAGTAATCTACTTACTTATTACAATAAAGTGACTGCTTCCTTGGACAGAGGAGAAGGATACACAGTAATATACTTGGATTTCGCAAAAGCTTTTGATAGAGTACCTCATGATAAGTTGACAGTCAAACTAGAGCAGATGGGGTTGGATATTAGATTAATGCATTGGATTGGAGACTGGCTATCTGATAGGTATCAACAAGTTGTGTATGGGGGTGCAATATCCAGGAAAAGGAAAGTCACTAGTGGAGTGCCTCAGGGGTCTGTTTTAGGGCCATTACTATTTAACTTATATATTAATGATATTGGTGAAGATTTGGATGGAGATATTCAGTTGTTTGCAGATGATGCAAAGTTGGGACGAACCATAAAGAGTAGTGAAGATGTTGTGGCCTTGCAAGAAGACTTGAATAAATTGAGTGATTGGGCAAGCAAATGGGGATGTGAGTTCAATGTTGCAGAATGTAAGGTTTTAAAATTTGGAAAACAAAGATGGGATGCAGAATTTATGCTTGGTGAGAATATATTGTTGGAAGTAGAGGAAATAAGAGATCTGGGGGTGATAGTGGATAAGGATCTAAAATTTAGGGGACACATCGCCAAAATTGTGAAGACAACACAAAGACTTCTGGGAATGATGCGGAGGACACTGACATGTAGAAGTAGGGAGATACTTGTTCCAATGTATAAGGCTTTGATTAGGCCACACTTGGACTATTGTGCCCAGATTTGGTCACCGGGTTTTCAGAAGGATGAAGAGATGTTGGAAAGGGTCCAAAGGCGAATGACTAAGGTAGTTTCTGACCTCTGGAATGTTGAGTATGAGGAAAGATTGAAAAGATGTAATTTGCAGGGGAGAGGGGGAAGAGGGGAGATATGATAGAGACCTACAAGTTGGTAAGGGGTTGTTATAGGATCAATGGTGGAGAAGTTCTACAGAGAATAGTGGGAGATCAGGGGAGAACCAGAGGTCATCCCTGGAAACTGTATAAGGAGGGTGTGAGTAAGGGAGTGAGAGGCAGGTTTTTTTCGTGCAGAGTTGTGAGTGATTGGAATGCCCTGCCTGAGAGCGTGGTGTCTGCAAGTAGTTTGAATGTGTTTAAGACACGGTATGATGAGATGTGTGTGTAAGATAAAAGGACCTCCTAGATGAGTCTTTGACTCCATGAGGTCTTGTTTTAATAATAATAATAATAATAATATCTTCACCTGGATGATATACTCTTGCAAAGTCTTCACTTAGTAATTCTAATATTTCAACTGATTCATTTACCTCCCACCATCGGCATTCATTAAAATCATTCTGCCATAAATATTCTTCCCTTCATGTTTACACAGTGATCAGAATACATCATAAAAATTATGGAAACAACTACTGTGTATAAATTTAGCAAATTACTGACTAATCAGCATATCAGGAATTATAGTGAAGATATATCCAACCGAATAATAAAATTACTTCCAAGAAAGGCCATACTCCATCTCGTCAACAATGCCATTTTTAGATACCAGCATTTTCCCACTGCATGGAAGACGGCCATCGTCATGCCATTGAAGAAGCCAGGAAAAAAACCCTCAACTCCCCGAAAGCTATAGACCTATCGGCCTGTTGTCCAGCATCGGAAAGGTGACAGAGAAAGTGATCCTCACAAGGCTTCAAGCGGAAACAGATAAGTTAGGAATTTTGCCAAACAAGTAGTTTGGCTTCTGCAAGGCCCACAGCACAGTTCAACAAGTGCACCAGCTAGTGGAGATCATCACAAAAGGCTGTAATTGGAAACTCCATACAGCTGCCATCTTCATCGATGCTGAGAATGCGTTTAAGCAAGTATGGCATCAAGGCCTTCTTTACAAACTCATAAAATTTAACTTGCCAATCAAGTTAACAAAAATAATCCAGTCATACCTGAAAGATGGATATATTCAGGTCAGGGTCGGCAAAACGGTTTCGTCCAAATGCAAGGTATTGGTAGGCGTACCTCAGGGCTCTCTTCTGGCCCATCTCCTGTTCTCAATCTACATAGCAGACATCCCTCCAAATCCAAGAACAACATTCACTGCATTATATGCAGATGATACTTCATTAATGGCAAGATCTCTTAGCCCCAAACTGGCAACTAGACTTCAAAGCAGTATACATATAGTAGAAAAATGGCTAGCAGGCTGGAGGATTCAAGTAAACCCCCAAAAGAACTCGGCTATACTGTTTTCTAGAAAGAAAATCCATAGTATGGAGTATATTCATCTTTTGGGAGTTAAGATTCCATGGCAGACTGAAGTCAAAATCTTGGCGTGATACTTGATAAAAAAAAAAAAAAACTCCAATTCAGCAATCATATAAGACACATTGCCGTGAAGACATCCAAAGTAATTGTACAGCTCTACCCTGTGATCAACAGAAAAAGCAAACTAGATACACAAAAGTTAATAATTTACAAGATGGTAATAAGTCCGGTCATCACTTACGCATTCCTCCCTGCATGGAGCCACACTGTGAATACAAATATGCAAAAAACTACAGAGATTACAGAACAAGTGCTTGAGGATGATTCTGGATACCCCTTGGTTTATTAGAAACTCATAGATCCATAAAGAAGTCAACATTCCTTACATCTCTTCCCTACTTCTAGATCTAGCTGAGAAGTTCTTTACCAAGTCAAGGAACCATCCAAAACCATTGATCAAAGAAGCTTCAATATAATGAAGCTAAAGCTACAAATATAAAAGGCCCAAGTCAATCTTACATCCTGCTGAACACAGCTAATTTCACTTCCCTCACTGGGTGAGCTTATAGCTCATAAATGTTCCATTCAAAGTTCTTCCTTTACAGACAAAGGGGAATATGAAAAGCATTTTCGCTTCGCCCAACTCGCCATTAATGTTATTTGTCGTTCATTAGAGAGGAGGCTGGCTGTTCAGAAGTTTAGGTTGGAGGCTGTTTGAGGAGTTTGTTCGTCTTGCAGAAGTAGAAAGCCCAGGAGAAGGTCATTCTACGTAGATATATTTCCAGTAGCGGAATGTGCAACGTGAAACCAAATATGCGGTGTGAACAGTAGATCCAATAATCGACGGTGATCTATGCTACAGATCACAGACGAGGACTACTCCAAGACGACTGCCAAAAGCCATTCAGCAAGACTAGGATGTAGGACCAAGGAAAGCAGTCAGCAGAACCGCCAGAAGTCATCCAGACTGGTAGGACTGTATTTGTTTCTACGAATTTGTGAGTAGATTTTTTATATGTTGACGCTGCAGTTGTGATCAAGAATTGTATCTCCACTGAACATAGCTTTATTAAAATTAGTGAAGTCACTATAGGAAGTAATTGAGGCTGAAAGTCAGCTAATATATTTATTGAGAAGAATATTAGCCAGTGATATTGATTCTGACAGCCAGAAATTGTCTAGAGTCAGTAAAGCAAGTTTTTCTTAGTTGTGAATTGCAGGTCTATATTGTAAGTTTACGACTTTAAGTTTAAAGCAGGAATTAGAGAGAATTTGTTTAATATTGTATTGTGCTTAAAGTAAAATAAACATGCTTTGTGTGTTTAAAAACTATTGCCTGATTTTTGACCAATGCACTGTCTCACAAAAATAACTGAATCTGTGTGCTTGAATTAGAGAAATTGCCACGACTGATTATTTAAGGTATTATTTTTGAACGTGATCTATTCTGTAATTGTTACAATTATTCTTCTTCTGCCATAACATTAATTCAGGGTGGTGCAGTCGAAAAAACAAATAAATTTTCCCTGAATTATATTGTGTGGGAAATAGTTAACACTGGATCCGTGAATTGTCTAGTCTAGAGGTCTTTTCACTAACAGTGCTAACACTTGTAGGTAGTATAAAGGATCACAAGCGGGGACTAAATTAATCGACTTAAGATAGAAAAGAGTAAAGAGAACTTAACAGAAAGATTTAAACGAGTAGAAGTAAGGTAGACATAAGAAAGAGAATAAGATAAATAAAATCTTAGAATATAACTAATGGTGCAGTTTGACAAATTAAGCAATAATTATATCATCATAAAAATAATTACTTGCAATCATGGAAGAAGATTTACAATGAATTTCGGATAAAGGACGAATGTATAAAATTTGGATTAAACGTACATATAGACAAAACAAAAATGATGCAGACAGGAAAAAGAAATACCAATCTGAAAATTGAAATTGATAGTAAGAATCTAGAGTAGGTAGAAAACTTCAACTACCTCGGAGATGTAATTGAGTACAACGGTGAAATTACAAAAGATATAAACAGATGAATTAGTCAAGCATCCCAATCCTTTGGACAACTTAATAAAATGTGAGACATCAAAAAGTAACAAAAGAATCTATGAGACAATGATCCTCCCTGTAAACCTCTATGGAAGTGAATGCTGGAATCTCAGAAAAAGCTGAAGAGAAAAAATTAACTACTGAAATAGGTCAGCTAAAAAAAAAAAAGTTTACTTGAGGTATCGCTGATGGATAGACTAAGAAACGAAGTCATAAGGAAACGACTAAAACAAGAAATGACAATAATAGACAAAATCCAAGAAAGAAGACTGTGATGGTTTGGCTATGTGACCAGAATGGAAACAGATTACCAGCTGAAGTCCTGTATACAACAATGGAAGGCAAAAGATTGAAAGGGTGGCCCAGAATTAGATGGAGAGACAAAATAAAAGAGGCCATGAAAACCAAATTACAACAAGCAACACCAAACTGGACAGAATTGTTCTGACTCTCCAGGGACAGACAGAAGTGGAAAAAGTTCATTCAGCCTCATCATATACCATCATCAGATGATGGAAGAAAGAAGAAGAAGAATGGCTGGCCTTGTTGGCCAAGTGGTTAGCTGATCTGCTCTCTCTCCAGCCAAAAGGCTGCAGGTTTGAATCCTGCTGTGGGCTTGGATGTTTGTGATTGTCTGTGAAAATACTAGTGGTGGGCGGTAGATGGCACTGGTGTAGTTGCAGTTCATTGTGGATTGTGAGTAGTGGAGACAGAGTTGTAGAGTAGGTGCCCTCCCTCGATGAGTCTTTGGACTTCCTGGAGGTGTCACATAATAATAATGAATCTGGCCTTAAGACTACATTTTGACTACAGCATGCAGATCTGGTCACCTGGGTTTTTTGGTGATGAGGAAGACGTGGAGAGGATCCATTGGCGAGTGACCAAGATGGTATCAGGTCGATGGAATGAACTGAGAACAGGTTGAAGATTTGTGGGTCACAGAAATTGGTTGATAGGCAGAAAAGGGATGATACGATTGAGGCCTATACAAATTACTAAAGGATTTCTACAAGATTAATACAGAGGAAATTTTTCAGAACAGATTTGGTTGTGGGAGAACTAGGGACTATCCTTGGAAACTGAGCAAGGGTGTTAAAACAATTTACAATTATGAATCTTTTTACAATTGTTTCTCTATTTTAATATATTATTAGTTTTGGTTTCGTAACACGTATATCGGCACTAGTGATGTGCCCATTATTGATATTATTATTGTCAAAATTTAAACCATTTGAAATTGATATATTTACTAGATTCTGTTAGTTGTGTTACTTTAATTTAAAATTGTTAACTGTTATTTGTGGTGGTTTGTTTAGACATTCTGTTTGCACTAATGGAGATGTGTCGGCCATTATGCTACTTCCTCTTGCCTTTTATATGCAGTGCACATGCTCGCCAAGGAGATTGATGGGTGATTGACAGCTGACAGAGAGCATTCAGTATCGGAGTAACGAGACAAAAAAAGTAGAGAGCTAATGGAAATTTTGAGAGCGGCAATTGGAGAATTTTGTTCTTAGGAAGTTTTTATGTTTTATAGTTGGGAGAATATTAATAGAAGATTCTGAAAAGGAATTAGAACTATGAGTCTTTAAACTGGAAGAGTTGAGACTGTCAACAAGTTAAGTAAATAAAAGCAGATATTGCAGTCGATGTTCTAATTGAATGTTTGAGGAAATGCAGAATACAAAGTTTTATCTTCTGTCTTAAGGACACCAGATTACTATGAAAAAACAGTTGGTGAAATTTGAAACTGTAAAGTGGCTTATCATGAAGAGCTCAGCTTAGATATGTTATTTATGAAGTAGTAGAAGAAACTTCTTTCTCTGATACAAAATTAAGTAAATTATGTGACAAATAGAACTACAAGAGGTAAGAATATTTATACTTCACTGAGACAGGAGGAATAATATTGTATGTTACATAAGGGAGATAAAAAAAGGATCCCATGGAAAAGAAGAAAATTTATATTTTCAGAAAAGGCCCTAACAAAGGGCCTTTTCTAAAAAAAAACTGACTAACAAGAAAACTGACTCTGAACATTTTTGTTGTTGTTGTGAAAGCAAGGTGTTTAGTCTGGTAAATGTGATTAAGTATATGTCAAACAATTTATTTAATTTATTCGTGCAAACAATGCAATAATAGAATGAGTTCAGTGTTACTGACTGGATGAGTGATGCAAACGTGCTTTTCCTTTGTCTGTAAAAGAAAATTTGTGAATGGGATTGTTATGAGCTTTACGCTCGCCCTTTTGGAGCAGTGGGATTAGTTGTGTTCGGCTGGGAGTAGAATTGACTCGAGTGTTTTGTATTTGCAGTGGTCTGCTTCATTGTAGTTTGAATGTGTGCTTATCCTGGTGAAGAACTTTTCTGCTAGATTGAGAAGAAGGGAAGAGATGTAAGGAACTCTGGCCTGTCGATGGATCTGGGTATTTCTAATAAACCATGGGGAATCTAGAATCATCCACAAGCATAATTTATTTTGAATTCTCTGCAACTTTAGAATGTTTGTCTTTAAGATATGGCTCCATGCTGGGGAAGCGTAAGTAATTACCAGGCATATTACCATTCCAGTATATCAGTAGTTGGTTCTATATGTCTAGTTTGCTGCTGCAATTAATCATGGGGTAGAGTTGAGCTGTGACTTTGGATGTCTTAGAACCTATGAATTTGATGTGGCTGTTAAATTTGAGTTTTTTTTGTCAAGTTGTACTCCAAGATATTTGGTTTCTGCCATGGAATCTTTTCTCCAAAGAGCTGGATGTCATCTTTGCTGGAGACCTTCCTTCTGGAGAATAGTATGGCTAAACTTTTATGGGAATTTACTTGGATCCTCTAGTCTGCGAACCACTTCTCCAGTGTAGTGATACTGTTCTGGAGTCTTCTGACTGCCAGTTGGGGGGCTGAGATCCTGTTAGTATTGCCATGTCATCTGCATATAGGGCTGTGATGGTTATTCTTGGGTTTTGTGGGATGTCTGCTGTGTAGATTGAGAATAGTACAGGGGCCAACAGAGAGCCCTGCAGAACACCTGCTAAGATTTTGCGTCTGGATGAAACTATTCCGTTTACTTTCACTTGCATGTATCTTTCACTGAGGTATGCTTTAATTATCCTTATTAAATTTATTGGCATGTTAGCTTCTATAAATTTGTAGAGAAGGCCCTGATGCCAGACCTTATCAAAGGCCTTTGTGACATCTAAAAATACCACGGCTGTGTGCAGGTTCCAAATAAATCCATTTGTAATATGTTCTGCTAATCGGTGGATTTGTTGTATTGTTCTGTGTTCTCTACAGAATCCGAATTGTTCACTTGGGATGATTCCAAGCTTATCTGTTGTTTCTTGTAGCCTTGAGAGGATGGCTTTTTTAGTAACTTTTCCAAGGTTGGATAATAGACTAATGGGTCTGTAACTTTGGGGGAGTTTGGGGTTATTTCCTGGCATTTTTAATGGTATGATATCAGCAGTTTTCCAAGCTATGGGAAAGTGCTGGAATCTTACGATTGTGTTAGTTATGTTGACCAGATGCACTATGGCCTTTCATGGGAGCAGCTTTATTATTCTGTTGGTGATGCCATCTGGACCTGGAGCCTTTTGATGATATTGATTATTTCTGATGGAGTAGTGGGGGGTGATGGATTCCAAGTTGTCCTTTGGTAGTTTTAGGGCTCACTTGACCTGTTGGTGAGCTTTTAAATGAGGTTAATATTTAAGTTATCGTATGATGGACTGCATTGTTTTTCCAGGTTATTAACTAGAGCTTCTGCATTTTCTTTATCTGTATGTGCTATTCCATGCTTAGTTTGCATGGGGTGGGGGTGGGAGAAATAGGAGCTGACTTTTGGTATGAAGGGTTCTTAGGAATTTCCAGATTTTATGATCCTCTGGGTTGAGTGCTGTTAGTTTGGTTTCCCATTCATGATTTCTGTGTTTTTTAAGAGCTTATCTGACTTGCCTGTTTAAGTTGTTTAGAAATGTTTTGTCTTGGGGGGGGGGGGCTCGGGTTGTAGTATCTCTTTCTAGCTTTGTTTGTAGTTCTGATTAGGTCCATGATTTCCTCTTGGATCCGACTGGCTGAGTGGATGACTGGCTTTAGTGACTGATGCTATTGCTTTGTTGATTTGATTTGTTAAGTTATTCATGGCTTTGTCTATCTTCTCTTTTTTGTGGATGACGGGTGCTGGGCCGATGTGCTCTGGGAAAATTTTGGATTACTTGTCCCATGCTATGAAGGAGTGCAAGGGGGGGGAAAGAGAAAGTTGATTTTACATGCCTAGTTTAAGCTTAATGCGGTTATGATCTTATGATAGCTCGTTTATCGTTTCCAGTTGGTATTGATATCTGATGTTTCTGAGAATGATGATGTCTAGTACATCTGAACTTCCTAAAGGGCTATGGTGGGTGGGGCTCGTTGGGTCCAGACAACAGCAGAGTTGAGTGTTGTAAAGTTGTTTTTATTGATTGCGGTGCTAAACCACACTGTATGAATATCATTAGGGAAATGCTTGGTGGATTGTATGCTGCATAAATTTTGATTCTGCCAGCATTGACTTCTATGCCAGTTATCTCCAGATTCAAGGTTTGTGGATTGGTTATGACGTTATGGCTTAGATAGTTTTTAATATAAATGGCAGTGCCTACTCCAGAGGTGCTGAGTCTGTCAGTTCTGTACATGGAATAAATTCTGAGATTTGGATTATTAGATGGCCTGAGGTGTGTTTTGTTGATTAATATTATGTCAGGATTATATCTGTGTGCAAACTCTTGTAGCTCCAGGATCTTGTTGTTCAGACCATTAGCATTCCAATCTGTGATCAGGAAGGAGTTTGTTTAGAATTTCCTTTTATTCATGACTGAGGACTCTCAGAATTTAGTGTGCTCCTTACAGGAATCTCTTTGTTGCAGATGATGGACTGGTTTTACTGAATTCATATAGCATGGCAGCTAGTGAGGTAGTCAATACTGATGTTAGGTTTGGGTTTACTCGCTCATGAGATGCTGATTTTTGAGCATCACCAAACATTTGGCATCTGTGCCACTGCCCTGCTGAAGCCTTCTTTCTGAGTGACTCTGTTGTAATTCTATGAATTCAGAAGAGATTCTATGTAATTCAGAAGAGATTCAGAAGTAATTCTATGAATTCAGGGCAGTGGCACAGATTTGGCATCTGTGCCACTGCCCTGCTGAAGCCTTCTTTCTGAGTGACTCTGTAATTCTATGAATTGCAATTCTATGAATTCAGAAGAGGATCTATGAATTGACAGCTGTCTGAAGACAGCTGTCAATTCATAGATCCTCTTCTGAATGTTGGTAATTTCAACCATTGCTAGTGGCATTGGTCTTTTATTGGATCTGAGCATCCTACTTGATTTGATTAGGGTCAGTGCCCTGAATGATGAGGTCTGCAGTGATTTCATCAGTAGCGATGCCCTCAGCAATCCTATGAAGCACCACCTTGAGATTTCTCTCTCTTGTTAAAGTGAAGGTATGGTAAGGCAACTTTGAGTTGTCCATCAATTTTGTCATCTGCCTATAATGTGACAGGGTCATGTTGGATTTTCACCCCTTCATAGGTGTTTTTAGCCCAGGAGTAGGTGATATTTTGTTCCCTGAGAATCAGCAAGACTAAGGTCCTTGTCCCATAATATAACTGGGGGGGGATAAGGACCCTTTCCTTGTCACTCAGGACATCTCGTGTTGGAGAGTCCTCCTCCATTCGATCCTCTAAGGTCCTATGCCTTTTATTTGTGTATTCTCCCTGGGAGTGTCGCTGAATCTTAAGTGGTGGAACAGTTGTGATTTCGCTTTCTGTGTCTTCATCCTCACCATCGGGATCATTTATTTGTGCATACAAATTTAAAAATCCTGTCCATTTGGATTCAGACTTCAACAGCTTCTTGAACAGGTCAAGCACTTGATCTGTGTTCCAGTTATGAATAATATCATTAATATTTTTCATACTTGATCGTCCAGTGCCTGCTGGTTGGAATTATTTCCGGTCTCCAAAGAATTATTGAGTTTCTTCGCAAATAATCCTGTAGACCCAAGAGCCTACTAGTAAAGTCCCATAGATCAGATGACCTACCAGCAAAAATCGTATAGCCCTGAAAATCTACTAGTAAAATTCTGTGAATCAGAAAATAAGTAGTGTTGTAGGAGTGCTGTGCTCTCACTTGGCCTCAACTCTAATTTCCTATCTCCCTATGAAATCTAGCATCCACCACTAGTCTTCATAGCAAGTGGGGCCTTACACAGCTATTTGTCCTCATTCACTTTTTGTGCAGAGGGGGGGGGGGGAGAATGTATGTTTCGAGTTGGGTAGAAGCCAGTGCAATGTGAGAATCACCAAACACCTCTGAAAATGAAAACTGTGTGTCTTTTCATTTACACTCAAAAATCCACTCTCACTTAGGCAATCAATTTCTCTTCCACTCATAATCAATCACTCATACCAATCTCCTCCTTTAATCACACTAATCTGTTATCAATCTCGCAATCAATCAATCCACTGCTAATAATGGAATGAGTCCAAGAATGAATGATTTTAATATTTTTGGATAAGAAAATCTCTAAAGTGTATAGATTTATTTTAGAAGATCTTGGATCCAGTTATTTTTGTAGTTATGTAATTTTATTTAACGCGTATATATTGTTTTAGTTTCATTAAATGTATATATTTTTTATTTTGGTCTTGAATCAGTGATTTTTTGGTTTCTAAAAGAAATAGTTAAGTCATTGCACCAATCGGAATTACCCTTGTGTAATTAATAAACACATGGAGTAAAAATCTCTTTTCAGAGATAAAGTAAATGATAAAATAAACAATGGCACAGCTGACAGGTTTTTTTTTTTTTTTAAATAACTGGAACAGCTGATTACAGAAATTAATAAATATAACAGATACATACAAATTATTGAAGGTATTTTACAAAATTAATACAGAGTATAAAAGTAATCATGATTTAAAATGATGAATGTTTTTACAAATTGTTTATGTTGTATTATTAGTTTTGGTTTCATAACACTTTTATTGGCACTTGCGATGTGCCCTTTATTGATATTATTGTCAAAATGAAATGTAAAACGTTTAAAATTTTATGTACTTAACTAGATTCTGATAATGTTATTTTCAGTCTTTTTATTGTAATTTAAAATGATTAAGTGTTATGTTTTGAAAAGACTTTCTCTTTACGCTAACGAGACAATGTGTGTCAGCCATTACACGTAACTTCTCACTTACATGGAGTGCACATGCTCGACAAGGAGATTGATGAGTGATTGACAGTTGACAGAGAGAACTTTGGAATGATGAGAGTAATGAGGAAAAATAAGAGAGAACTAATGGAAGTTTAAGAAAGCAGACTGGGGAAACTTTGCTCTTAGAAGTTTTACATGACCGTAGTAAGAATATTAATAGAAGATTCCAAAAAGGAATAGTATAACTGTGAATCTTTAAATTGGAGGAGTTGAGACTGTCATGTATTTCGTAAATAAAGGAAGATGTTGTAGTCGATGTTCTAATTGAATATTTGCAACAGGAAACGTTTGAGGAAATGTTGATTGGAAAGTTTCATTTGTCTTAAGGATGCCGGATCTATTTGTTATTTCTACTGGAAAAGGCAATGAAATTAACTCTACTTAGATCTTTTTTTTTTATGAAGTTATAGAAGAAAAATTGTGCATCAAATAGGTAGAACTGCAAGAGGTAAGAAATATTTATACTTCAGTGAGACAGAAAAAATAATATTGTGTGCTATATAAGGGAGAGAAAAAAAAATGATCCTATGGAAAAGAAGAAAATTTTTATATTTTCGGAAAAGGTGCTGACAATGAACATTTTGTTATTGTGAAAACAAGGTGTTTAGTCTGGTGGACGTGACTATAAGTATATGTTAAACAATCCAGTAATAGAATGAGAATAATGAACGAATAACGTTTCTGGCGAGTTGGGTGAAGCAAAAATGCTTTTCATATTCCCTTTTGTATGTAAAAAAAGAACTTTGAATGGAGTGTTTATGAGCTATAAGCTCACCCAATGAGGGCAGTGAAATTAACTGTGTTCAGTTAATTATATATTTTTATATTTTTAGCTTTCTGCTTCACTATATTCCAAAGTTTCCTTGATCAACTGGTTTGGGTCGTTACTTGTCTTGGTAAAGAACTTCTCAGCTAGATCTAGGAAAAGGGAGGAGATGTAAAGAATGTTGAGTTCTCTATTGATCAGGGAGTTTCTAATAAACCAAGGAGCATCTAGAATCATCCTCAGGTTTGTTCTGTAATCTCTGTAGTTTTTGAATATTTGTATTTGTGGTGTGGCTCCATGCAGGAGATGCGCAAGTGATGACCGGTCTTATTACCATCTTGTAAATTATTAACTTTATTTGTGTATCCAGTTTGCTTTTTCTGTTCATCACAGGGTAGAGCTGTGCAATTACTTTGGATGTCTTCGAGGCAATGTGTCTTATATGATTGCTGAATTGGAGTTTTTTTTTTTTTTATCAAGTATCACGCCAAGATTTTGACTTCAGTCTGCCATGGAATCTTAACTCCCAAAAGATGAATATACTCCATACTATGGATTTTCTTTCTAGAAAACAGTATAGCTGAGTTCTTTTGGGGGTTTACTTGAATCCTCCAGCCTGCTAGCCATTTTTCTACTATATGTATACTGCTTTGAAGTCTTCTAGTTGCCATTTTGGGGCTAAGAGATCTTGCCATTAATGAAGTATCATCTGCATATAATGCAGTGAATGTTGTTCTTGGATTCAGAAGGATGTCTGCTATGTAGATTGAGAACAGGAGACGGGCCAGAAGAGAGCCCTGAGGTACGCCTACCAATACCTTGCATTTGGACGAAACTGTTTTGCCGATCCTGACCTGAATATATCAGGTATGACTGGATTATTTTTGTTAACTTTATTGGCAAGTTAAATTTTATGAGTTTGTAAAGAAGGCCTTGATGCCATACTTTGTCAAATGCCTTCTCAGCATCGATGAAGATGGCAGCTGTATGGAGTTTCCAATTATAGCCTTTAGTGATGATCTTCACTAGCTGGTGTACTTGTTGAACTGTGCTATTGGCCTTGCAGAAGCCAAACTACTCGTTCGGCAAAATTCCTAACTTATCTGTTTCTGTTTGAAGCCTTGTGAGGATCACTTTCTCTGTCACCTTTCTGAGGCTGGACAACAGGCTGATAGGTCTGTGGCTTTCGGGGAGTTGAGGGTTTTTTCCTGGCTTCTTCAATGGCATGATGTTGGCTGTCTTCCAAGCAGTGGGAAAGTGCTGGTACCTAAAAATAGCATTGGTAATGTTGACGAGATGGACTGTGACCTTTCTTGGAAGTAGTTTTATTATTCGGTTGGTTATGCCATCTGTTTAGGTGAGTTAAGATATTTATTATTTCTGCCAGAGTAGTGGGAGTGATATGTTCTGAATTATCAATATGCTGTCGTAAAGTTGTCCTAACATGACTTTGAATCTTGTGTACAAGGTTAATATTTAGATTTGCATAAGATGGATTGCACTGTGATTCAAGTTTATCTATTAGTGCTTCAGCTTTATCTGTATGAACAATCCCTTTCTTGGTTTGTATAGGTTGCTTTGGTTTTCCATTGATAATTTCTGTGTTTTTGAAGGGCTTCACGAACTTATCTGTTTAGGTTGTTCAGTACTGTTTTGTCTTGTGGGACTCTTGTATTATGGAATCTCTTTCTGGCTCTGTTTTTTGCTTTAATTAGGTCCATGATTTTCTCTGGGATACGGTTGGTTGGGTGGAAGACAGTAGTTTGCCTGACTGATTCTATTGCTTTCTGAATTTGGATAGTTATTTACTGCTGAGTCTATCTCTTCCTTTTTACTGATGTTGGACACTGGCCAATATAATCCGAAAGAACCTGGGCTAACTTGTCCCATGGTATGAATGTGTGCAGGGGGAGAGAATTGATCTGATGAACTTAGATTAAGCACTATGGGTCAGAAGATAATAAATTAACTGTTTCCAATTTGTATTGGTATCTTATATTTTTAAAAATAACGATTTCTAGCACATCCAAGCTGCCTTATGGGCTGAAGTTGGCAGGCTTGGTAGGTCCTGCCACAACAGCAGAGTTGAGCATTGCGTAGTTGAATAGCATGTAGCCTTTGGTGTTAATTGAAGAGCTGTACCAAGCTGTGTGTTTTGAATTGAGGTCGCCTGCTATTATTATGGAGTCATTGGATCAGAGTATGGAGTCCAGATCTGTTGTCAGCAGAGGAATGCTCAGAGGATTATAAGCAGCATAGATCTTGAGACTGCCAGTGTTACTGGTATGCAGCTCCACACTGGTCATCTCGGTTTACGGTTTGGGGATTGGGTATTGTATTATGATTTAGGTAACTCTTGATATATATGGCTGTACCTCCACCTCTTGCACCAAGTCTATCATTTCTGTACATAGTGTAGCCATGGATTCTAGGGCTATTAGCTAGTCTTAGGTGTGGTTCACCAATCAAGATGATATCAGCACTGAGACGAGTCACAAATTCTTGAAGTTCCAGGACCTTGTTTATCAATCCATTTGCATTCCATCATGATTGACTTTGGTTTGAATTTTTTACTCATGACAGATGGGTTTGAGTAATTGTTTGAGTGCCTTGCAGGAATCTCTTTCTGGAAGATAGTGAAGGGCTTGTTTTGCTGAATTCCTGCAACATGGTGGCAAGCGAGGCAGTTAAAACTGATGTTAGGTTTGAGCTTGCTCGCTTGAGAGATGTACGAATCTTACTTCGTGCATCCTCGGGATATGTTTTGGATTGTGTTCCTTCCTGTGTGGTTGAAGGTGAGTTGATTCTGACTTGGCGACCTACTTGGTTGCATATGGCATCGTTGCAAGGAGGAGCAATATTGACTCTTGCTGACACCCTTGATTTTTTGGATTGAAAAGGCATCCCTTGTAGTTGGCGTGGTGAGGTCCTCTGCAGTTAGCACATCAGGCAGGAGTAGATCGTGGCTTGTGTTGGTCTGGTGTCCCTTGCTGCACTTCAAGCACCTGTAGGCTGTTTGAAGTACACTGTCTTGCTGATGCTCTCTTCCTAAGCGGCTCAGCTGATATTTTGAGTCTGCATACAACTGTCAGTTCATAGATTTGCTTTTGTGTATTGCTGATTTCTACCAGCACCAAAGGCATTGGTCTTTTATCTGATTTGAGCATCCTGCTCACTTTAACTGGGGACAGGCCCCGTCTGGAGAGATCAGTGATCACATCTTCAGGGGGTGATACCTTCAGCAACTCCACGAAGAACCACCTTCAGGTTCTTTTTGCTGGATAAAGCAAAGGTGTGATATAGGAGATTTGCATTGTCCAGAAATCTAGTCATTTGTCTATAGTCTGTGACTGTGGCAGGTTGAATTTTAACTCCTTCATCAGAGTTTTTGGTCCATGAGAATGTGTTATGTTCCCTGAGAGCTGATGAGACAGGAATCCATTTTTTTTATCCCTTAAGATGACTGGTGGTACCTTTTTCTTTAGGTACACTGACTGATTCTATCTCTGTTGCTTTGGGTTCTTCTGTGGTGGTAGAGATTTTTCTCTTCTTTTTTGACCGTTTTGAATTCTGTATATGTTTCCAAGGTCTGACAGATCTGTCTTGGGATGGAGCATCTTCTTCTAGATTTGGGGGAGTGTACAAAGTCTGATTGCATCTGTGTAATGAATTCGTAACTAATTCATCCATTTTGTCTTCTATGACTGCTGAGGCGGGAGGATGTATCAAAAAGCTTAATTTTTCCCAGCCAGTTGTCACTCAGCAGCTTTCCCAGTCTGAGGAATTCCTTATATACCTCCTCAAATATGGTCTCATTCAGAGGTTTTGCCATGATAGTAATAAGTGAAAAAATGTGTAAAGACACAGATAGAGAAAGAATAAAGATCACTCAGGTGTCCCAAGCAAACCACAGACAATCCTATGGCCTTTTGAGGGTCCACTGGCAAATCCATAGACACACACAGGTGTCTACCAGCAAAACAATAATATTATAGTTTAGAATACCCTAAAAACAGGTAAAAGGAGTGTCAAGAACTCACTTGGCCACAGTGCAGAGACCTACCTCCCTAAAGCACCATTCATCCACCACTGGTCCTTGTTGTGGGTGGGGCCTACAGAGCCTTCAGACCCTGTGCATTTTTCGAGGGGAAGACAGTAGTTTTCAAACTGTGTTAAATCCAGTGCAATGTGAGTTTCCCGAACATTCATTCAGGTACAGCCTATAATAACATGTCCGATCACATCAAAAGTCAATAGCTATCCAATTATTCATTCTGGTAAATGACCCAGACAATTCTTATTAAATTCAATAGAATGAGTAAGCAAATGGGTGATTTTAATATTTTTGGATAAAAACCCCCTCTAAAGTGTAGATTTATTTTAGAAGGCCTTAGATCCAGTTATTTTTGTAGTTATGTAATTTTATTTAAAGTGTATACAGTATATTAGTTTCATTAAATGTATATATTTTTTATTTTAGTCTTGAGTCCATGATTTTTTCCGGATTCTAAAAGAAATAGGTAAAAGTCCTTGCACCAATCGGAATCGAACCCTTGTGTAAATACTAAATACTCAGAGTAAAAAAAATATCTTTATAGGAAATTTTTCAAAACAGATCTGGTGGTGGGAGAACTATGGGCCACCCTTGGAAACTGAGCAAGAATGTAGTTAGCAAGGGTGTTAGAACTAAATTTTTTGCTTGGAGGGTGGTGAATGAATGGAATAGGTTTCCAGAGTCTGTTGCGGGTGCCATGACTGTGAATGAGTTCAAAGTATAGTATGATAGATATTGCACAAATGTTGGATAGTGTTGGTATGATGTTTAGGGCCTCCCTTAACGAGTCTAAGAACTCCATGGAGTAGACAATAATAATAATAATGGTAAGGAATCCCATACTAGTGGGAATGACTTTCTCAACTAGCACCAGCAAAATTAGTATATATTGCACAGACAGTTGGTTAGTACAGAACAGTATAAATAATAATAAAGGAAAACATACAATCAGAAAGACTAGCTCATGAAGCTGGTCTTTCAAAAAAGAATGAAGTGATGTGTTTGCAACCCATATTTTTATAGGCACTAGCACTCACATTGTGTGTGTGTGTGTGTGTGTGTGTGTGTGTGTGTGTGTGTGTGTGTGTGTGTGTGTGTGTGTACCTGTTGAGAGACAGAGCCATTTCAATGGGGTATTCAGAATTTGCATGCCAGAATACTTATTGAATCAAATATTCACCATTGTATATTGTTAAAAATAAAGTAATCATGAAAAACAGTTAATTTGTTCAGTTAATTTGGTTGAGCAGCATATATATCAGTGATAATTGCAATAATTGGTAAAATATCCTTCACAGCTGCTCCAGTGCATTCCTGTGGCACTGACCATTTGCCAAAAGATCAGTACACCAAAATGACAGTTCATCCATATAATTTTGGTGCATGTAATTGCTGTATTGAATTTTAGTTACTAATTATTAACATACTGATAGATAATAGCAGAAAAACTTAATTGAAAGAAAATTAGTTTTCCCTATAAAAAAAATCTGGTGCATGTATTATTGTACAGTACATATACTACATCATATTAATATATTGTTTGTGTATTTTGTAGGAAATTTTGTTTCTGCTCATATTTTAATCAAGGTATGGCCATCAGAAACACTCTCACTGCCAGTTCTGTTCCCAGAACTTCACAGCATTTCTTCAAGAATTCCTTTTATTGTTCATAGTAGAATGCTTCATTGGATTCAGTGTGCAACTCTTCTTTTAAGTGGCTTCCTTGAATTAATTTCTGCTATGAAGCCTTCTAATCTTCATATATTAGACCTAACTGGATTTTTTACTAGTAAGTATATAAATAGAACATTAATATGACCAAACTTTAAAAAATAGTTTATTTTATACAGAAGATGTATTTCTTGTTCTCGTGGGCAGATGTTGGCAGATCTCCCAGTTTGATCATAATAAGATAATTTGTAAGAACAAGGAACCTTGTAAACGATGCATGAAACAGAGAGGGAGGAGAGAGAGTGGATCCTTAGGAGAGCAGATAAGGGCAACCAGCTTCAGATGAGGTTCGAAAGGTTATGTATATATTTTTAGTGTTCTGGTTATTTTTTCTGAGAATGCCTAAGATATAGAGAATCGTAATAGCATTACTGCAGTGTTTTTAGAGAGGGATATGAGAAGGGTGGAAAAAATAATTTCTAGAGACCAAACATCGAACTTTTTCAAGTCACTTTAAGTCTTGAATAAGTGGGGTGGTCTCACACGAGATGGTAATTCATCTCCCACCTAAAATTTCTGTCCTTAATTAATGTCTGCTATCTTATGTTAAACCTTTGTAGATCGTCCATGCATCTTTGTTCTCCTTGGTATCCACTCTGAGCTTAATTCTGTCCATCTTTCATCTGTTAATATGACTAGCATGTCTCTATTTACATGTTTTACAAAACTTGACTATATCCTCTGCAACCAGCCTTTACAATCAGCATAGTTAGCAACACTACCTAGACTGTAATCAAGTGAAAAAAAATCTCTGATCCAAAGTATTTTAATAATAAGGTGATACTTTTTTTTTATTTGTTGTATAGGAAACATATGACTTCTGTATTAATTCAACATTGGCATCTTTCTGGTTCTGGCTCCCACTGATGAGACCTTCAATATTGCTTGAAACCAGTTTGAGTAGTGACCCTCCAATAATGCATAGTATTATATACACCCTCTGTCCAAAAAGAAACTGAACTTTTGATAGAAAATAAAACACAGGCTAATTATAATTATTCAAATCATTTATTTCAATCAATATACTCTCCCTCAGCTTCGATATGGTGTTTGGTACTGTCAATTAATTCGTTAAATGATTTTTTTATATCAGTTTTTGGGATATTGTTGAGGGTCGTGGTTACTGTTGCTTGAACATTTTCAATGGTGTCGTATCGCTTTCCTTTCATCGACAAATGAAGTCAGGGGAAGAGAAAGAAGTCACGGTGCTAAAGCAGGTGAATACGGTGAGTGATCAACACGCAAACTCTTGGTTTTTGCTCAAAAACTGTCAGTGTTTGAACAATCAGATGGTGCATTATCGTGCAAAAGTGACCAGCTGCCTGCATCACGCTATTCATGCTGTACACGACAAATTCTCGCTATCAATTGATTCAAAACTTCAAGTTAAAATTCACCATTGACCGTTTGGCCAGGCGGAATGAATTTTTTGTGGATAATGCCCTTGGAATCGTAGAAACAAATCAGCATTGTCTTTACTTTTGACTTCTCAAAGCGACTTTTTTTCGGATGCCCTTCTTCTGGTGGTCTTCACTCAGAACTGGCACTTTGTTTCAGGCTCATACTCTAAACACATTTTGTCACCAGTAACGATTGTTTCAGGGAAGTTTGGTTCCTTATGAGTGGTTTTAATGAGGTCCTTGCAGTGTTCAATTCGATAGATTTTTTTTTTGTTCGTCAGTCAACTTGTGGAGAACAAATTATGAATTCAATTTATGAAGGCTCAAACTCTCGGTCAAAATGTTGTGCACAGTTGATTTTAGAATCCCCAGTTCATCTTCAATCAAACTCGTGGACGATTTCGGGTTTTCTTTCATAAAATGACGCACTTTTTGGATGTTAACTTCTCTCAGTCCAGTTTTTGGATGGCCCGGCTTTTCGTCGTCCTCAAGCATCTCATGATTACTTTGAAATCGCTTAAACCACATACTTAAATTTGAGTACGGGATAAGCATTCATCACCGTATGCTTTTTGAAGCATTTGATGCATTTTGGTAAAACTTTTACTAAGTTTTACACACAAGTCAATCGCAGCTCTCTGTTCGAAACTCATTTTCCAACTATTCATCAAAATACACTGTTACTCTTGGCATTTTAACTCGGCTTATAATGAAACAAATGTCATAAACAGTTGACACAACACTAATGAAGGTTGCTGCTTTCGACAAGAAGATACAACACGTGGCACCACTAGTTTCTTCTATTTTCAAAAAGTTCGGTTTCTTTTTGAACAGAGGGTGTATGTCTGAAAGGAAGTGTGCTTTACATTATTGGATGCTAAAACAATTGGTATGAAGTAATCAGCATTATAAGTAGCCTAGGTTACTTTAATGCACAAACTTTGTTTGCTTTTACTTGGATAAAGGATTAAACAAGAATAATTTCTTTGCAATAGTTATTTTTATTATTATTATTATTATCTTAAGACCCCATGGAGTCAGACTCATCTAGGAGGTCCTTTTGTTACACACAGCTCATCATTCCATGCCTTAAACACACTCAAATTCTCTGCAAACGCCACCCCTCTCAGACAAGGCATTCCAATTATTCACAACTCTGCATGCAAAAAATCTCTCACTCCCCTGCTCACATCTTCCAGGGCTGACCTCTGGTTCTCCCTCAATTTCCCACTGTTTTCTGTAAAACCTCTTCAACATTGATCCTATAACAACCCCTTACTAACTTGTAGGTCTCTATCATATCACTCCTCTTCCTCCTATCCACTAGACCAGCGTTTCCCAACTTTTCCTACGACGGAACGCTTTACAAATCCTGAAATTTTCACAAAACACCTTGGTTATTTTGAAATATATTAATTGATAATTAATTGTTAATTCAGCTGATTTTTATTATTAATTAATAATTGATCATTACTAGGGGGACCCCCCCCGAGTTCCAGACTGGTAGGCCGGTTCTCCTTGAATTCTGATGACTCGAAAGGGTGTGCTCCCCCCAGAGCCTACGCCGCCCAATCCTCTGAGTTCCGGAATGGTAGGCCTGTTCTTGAATTCTGATGACTCGAATTTTGAAGACTTGACACTCAGGATAGCTCTGAGTTTCAAAACATTTCAAATAACTTGACAAAAAATGTGACACAAAAACGTTACAAAAAAGCCTTATCATTTTATATTATAGAGTAGATTTTAAGTACTTATGAGTGAATGCAGACTTTTCTCCTGTGTGCTGATAGTTTTCCCCTCACTATCTGTTGCATCACAAAAACCTTCAATAAGAGATTTCTTAATACCAAAATTAAACAAAGTCCTTTGTCTCTTATTCATATTAAAATTTAAATATGCAGGCCTATTACTTTTAAAAATCACGGCACCACAGTTTCGAAACTTTCATCCTACAATATGAACTTGCGAAGAAATTATTCAGTATTATTAGATTTGAGAACCGGATACAGACTACCTTGATCTTCAATTTTAATGGAAAAATTTTCTTTATACTTCCTTGCTGATTGATCACTAACATTTGTAATGCAGATATTATTTCTTTCAGTTTTGAGAACATAGGATATGCCACCCATTGTTGTAATCGGCTTGCAGGCAATTTTTACGATCGGCCATAAACAGCGGTATTCTCTTTCCCAATGATGAAAGATTTCGATGTGTGAAAATTAACGATAATTCATGAATATTTCCATTTTAAAAATATGCCGCTTGGTCACTGACATTTGCTACACAGATGTCATTTCCTTCAGTTTTGAGAACAGAGGATACACTGCCTATTGTTATAATCTGCTTGCAGGCAATTTTTATGACCAGTCATAAACAGCGGTATTCCCTTTCCCAAAAGTTCAAAAGTTTTGATGTGTGAAAATTAGCGATAATTTATGAATACTTCCAAAAAATATATTTTAAAATTCAATACACGGCTTGGTCACTAACATATGCTACACAGATGTTATTAGGCATTCTGGGTCTGAGCTTTTCGACATATTCATGAATATTATTCTCCTCAGAATATTTCCACTATAAAATATTTATTCATGAAAAATGCTTAGAAAACTAAAATGACAAATTCCAGGAGAACTTCTCGTGGAACACATGTTCACCTTCAGTGGAACACAGTTTGGGAAACCTTGCACTAGACTGTAAATTGCATCTTCTCAACCTTTCCTCATATTCGATATTCCAGAGATCAGATCAGCTATATTTACTTATAACTACCTTAGTCACCTCTGGACCCATGCAAACATCCTTTCATCCTTTTGAAAACCAGGTGACCAAATCTGTGCACAGTAGTCTAGATGTGGTCTAATCAAGGCCGTATACAATAGAACCAGATTCTCCTTACTTCTACAAGTCAGTGTCCTCTGCATCATTCCAAAAATTCTTTGTTGTCCTTACAAATTTGGGAATGTGTCCTCTAAATTTCAAATCCTTATCCACTATCATCACCCCAAGATCTCTTATTTCCTCCACCTCCAATATATTCCCACCAAGCATAAATTCTACATCCCATCGTTGTTTCTTAAATTTTTTAAAACCTTATATTTTGCAATATTGAACTGGCATCCCCATTTCCATGCCATTCACTCAATCTATTCAAGTCTTCTTGTATAATTTAATTGATATTAATAAATTTAGTTTAATCCTTTATCCAAGTGTATGCAAACAAAGTTTGCACCTGAAGTATCTTCAGGATCGAGGCAATTCGTAGTAAAGGTGAACCAAGCTCTCATCATTCGTCGTCTCAGTATCTCCCATAATGCAAAGCACATCTCCCTGCGGACATGTATAATGCTATGCATTAAGGGAAGGACCACTACCCAGACTGGTTTCGACCTTTATTGAGATCTCGTCAGTGGGCAGCAGACAAAGAAGTGGTGATACTAAGGCAGAAGCAATGGAGAGGTCCTATTTACTTATACGAGTTGCCTAAAAGTATACCACCTTATTATTAGATTACTCTGGATTTAGAGAAAGATGTTGGAAGTTTATTTTCCACTTGGTTAGGCTATAATAAATTTAGTTTAATCCTTTATCCAAGTGCATGCAAACAAAGTTTATGCCTGAAGTATCTTCAGGACTGAGGCAACTCGTAGTAAAGGTGTACCAAGCTCTCATCACTCCTTGTCTCAGTATCTCCCATAATGCAAAGCACATCTCCTTGTGGACATTTTATAATGCTATGCATTAAGGGAAGTGGCCCTTCCCTAAAGTTGCCTAAAGGTGTACCATCTTTAGGCAACTCGTATAAGTAAATATGACCTCCCCATTGCTTCTGCCTTAGTATTACCACTTCTGGGTCTGCCTCCCAATGAGACCTCTATAAAGGTCGAAACCAGTCTGAATAGTGGCCTTAATGCATAGCATTATACATGTCTGCAAGGAGTTTGCTTTGCATTATGGGAGATACTGAGACAAGGAGTGATGAGAGCTTGGTCCACTTTTACTACGAGTTGCCTCAGTCCTGAAGATAGATAGATTCTTCAGGTTCAAACTTTGTTTGCATACACTTGGACAAACGATTAAACTAAATTTATATAGTCTAACCAAGTGGAAAATAAACTTCCAACATCTTTCTCTTAATTGATATTATTCATCATCGTCATCAAATTCCTGACAGGTACCCTCAAGGGGGTGTACAGGATATTAGGATAGTACTACATGAAGAACTTACATCATTACTAAATTCCTATCAACAATTTTGCTCCAAATGAATCTATCTGTCAAGACTCCAAAGTTATCAAATCTTAAATTTTTGCCTTCTAAGGCACTTTTACTGTATCAATCCACCTATATCTCTGGGTCTATTTCCTGCCAACCTGGCAGAGAACACTTGTTTTGCTAATCTTTCCTCTCCCATTCCGTTTCAGTGATACCATCTGAGATTAGCTCTGCTAACACATTCCTGGATGCTAACAATGTCAAGTTCTTTCCTGATATTCTCGTTTTTAATATGATATTGCCATTGATTCTATCTATTCACACCCCTAATCTCTCTCAGGACTCATATCTGTGAGCTCTAGTCTTTGGTCAAGTGTTTTATTTCTAACGCAGCTCTCAGATCCATAAGTTAAAATTGGCTTGAACACTCTTATATACAGCTAATTTGTTTTGACCAATTTCACTCTTATTCCATATAAATTTATTCAGTTGACTTCCTTCCATACTGGGCTTGTTGATTCTGTTATCTATTTCCATATTTAATTTACTGTCCTCACTAAAAATTGTACCTAAGTAACTGAAATTTTACTTGTTCTATAAGTTCTCCATTCATGATGTATTTGATATTTTCAGTGTTTCTGTCTATTTGCATAGTGTTTGTCTTTTATTTCTGATTTTAATACTAAATTTATTACAACAGTTATTCAGTTTAGTCAGGGAATCTTGCAGACTTATACTGGATTTATTTAAAAGTATAGCATCATTTTCATAAAGAGCTGATATTAATATCTCCGATTTTGATATCAGGTTTAACATGTTCATTGCCAATCGCGCGATGCGAGTTATCACCAAACGGCCGATCACGCGTTATCACGTGGACGTCGTTAACTAAATAAAAAAATAAAAAAAAGTTGGCCACCACACGAAATTCTAATTTTCAGCTTTGCAATGAACGATATCGCGCGATCACGCGATGCGAGTTCTCACCAAACGGCCGATCACGTTATCGCGTGGACGTCGCTAACTAAATAAAAAAATAAAAAAAATCTGGCCACCACACGAAATTCCAATTTTCAGCTTGGCAATGAAAGTGTTGATGCCACTTCATAATGTAATTCATATAGATCAGTGTTTCTCAAACTTCAGATATCTGCGTACCCTTTCTTAAATTTTCATTATTACCAAGGTACCTCCTTATCAAATAATAAATATTTTCATTATTACCAAGTACTCTCTTATCAAAGAATAAATAAAGTATATTTCATTGAAATGTCTATTTTATTTGAATTTATATGTTCATGCAAACAAAAAATGATTTATTTTTAATAGAACAAAGTTTGGAATAGGTTCCTCTAGTTTCCCATCCATGAAAATCCACATTCTTCTTAGTTGGTTCTCTAGAGATGTCACACCCTTATCAATTTCATTTGATCCAGATGCAATAGCAATGTTTTCTTGTTGCTTACAGTTGCTTGTATTTGCTATATTGCTGTCTTTTGTGGGTTTTATAAATCCAATCTTTAACCAGTGATCCATACTTAAGAATTTGAAAGCTAAAAAAAACACTGTATTTACTCGAATATAACTTTTTAATAACTCGAATAGCACTTTTTTCCCAAAATTAAAGCTAAAATATCATGGTAGGAGATATATGCGGGGATTTTCGAAAACTAAAGTTTTCAGAAAAAAACTGAAAATAGTGTGGCTTACCAAGAAGCTCCTACGTGCTTTCGCTACTTTAGGCATTGAGAACAGTTTCCTTGTGTACATCGTCAAAGTCATCTACCAAAATAGCTTCATCTTCTTTCCCATTATTTCAAGCAAAAATTACCTCAAGTCTTGTAAATCAGTAATTTACAAGACTTGAGATACGTAGAGCAGCTATTAAGAAGTGCATATGAGTGGTGCAGTATTAACAAAAGATCACGAACCAAAGACAAATTAGCATTTCAACAGTTGAGTTGAAATGCTAATTCTCTTCAACAGGATTCCATAATATCTGAAACACATTCACTATATATTTCTTAGTTTTAACATGTTCACGATGGGGTAGTGTCAAGCAAAACCATACGTTGCACCAGCAACATGTGGTTTTGCTTGACACTTGAGGAGAGATGTCATTCATTAGCTAGTACCGTTTTTATTCCAGTTGTCTCTAATTACACTATTTGTTGAGAAATATAATGATTCCATGCGTTAATGATGCATTGCCGAAAATGACCATGTACCCCCTGAAGACCTTTCGCGTACCTCCCCCCCTCCCCCAGGGTATACGTACCACACTTTCAGAAACACTGATATAGATAATAACAGAGGGAACAATGTACATCCTTGTCTCACACCAGATTTAACATTAAACCATCTTCCTGTATTTCCTTCAATTCTAACTGCTGACTTACAACTCAAATAAAGACTAAGTATTGCTAGATATATAATGCTCCATTGACACCATATAAATGTAGCATTTTGAATAGGCACCTTGTCATATGCCTTTTACAGGTCTACAAAACTTAAATACATCATCAAATTCCTGCCATGTACCCTCAAGGGGTGTACAGGATATGACAGTACTACATGAAAAAATTACATCATTACTAACTTCCTATCTACAATTTTCCTCCAAATCAGTCTGTTACATGTCCAGACTCCAACATTATCAGATCTTATATTTCTATCGTCTAAGGCACTTTCTACTGTATCAATCCACCTATATCTTGGTCTTCCTCTGGGTCGTTTTCCTGCCAACCTGGCAGAGAACACTTGTTTTGCTAATCTTTCCTCTCCCATTCTATTTAAGTGACCACACCACCTGAGATTAGCTCTGCTAACGCATTCCTGGATCCATAAGTTAAAAGTGGTTTGAACACTGTCTTGTATACAGCTGATTTAGTGTTCCAACTAATTTCTTTCTTATTCCATATGAATTTATTCAATTGACTTCCCACCATACCAGCTTGGTTGATTCTGTTGTCTATTTCTATATTTAATTTACCATCTTCAGTAAAAATCATGCCTAAGTAGCTGAAATGATTTACTTGTTCCACAGGTTCTCCATTCACAACACAGTTGACATTTTCAGTGATTCTGCCTATTTTCATTGTCTTTGTCTTTTTATTGCTGACCTTATCTATTACAATAGCTATTCAATTTAGTCAGAGAATCTTGCAAATTTGTAGCGGATTTATTTAGAAGTATAACATCATCCGCATAAAGCAAAGAACTGACATTAACATCTCCAATTTTGATATCAGGTTTAATACATTCCTTCATAATGTGATCCATATAGATAATGAATAACAGAGGGGATAATGTACATCCTTGTCTCACACCAGATTTAACATTAAACCATCTTCCTGTACTTCCTTCAATTCTAACTGCTGACTTACAACTTGAATAAAGACTAAGTATTGCTTGATATAATGCCCCATTGACACCATATAACTGCAGCGTATTAAATAGCTTCTCTCTTGGCACCTTGTCATATGCCTTTTCCAAATCGACAAAACTTAAATACAGATCTTTGTTATATTCCCATGCTTTCTCGACTATTTGTCGTAAAGTGAAGATCTGATCCTGACAGCCTCTATTTGGCCTGAATCCAGCTTGTTCTTCACCAAGCTTTTCTTCCACAATTCTTCTTATCCGTTTCTCAAGTATACTTGCATAGATCTTGCCAGGAACACTCAGTAGGGAAATACCTCTGTAATTCTCACATTCAGTTTTATTTTCCTTTTTATATATGGGTACTATGAGAGCTCTACTCCAATCATCGGGAATTCGTCCCTCTGTCCAGGCTTTCTGAACTATGCAGTGCAGCCACTGTATGACTCTTATACCCCCATACTTCAGCATTTCTGGTCGAATATCATATACTCCTGCTGCCTTTCCACATTTCAAGCCTTTGATGGCTTTTTCTCTTCAAGTATGGATATGTATTCCTGACTGCATGCCTGGTCAGTGTTTTTTATCACTGTGCTGTCATCACTGCTTGTTTCATTTAGCAGTTTTTCAAAGTAATTACTCCATACTTCAATGATATTTTTTTCTCCTGTTTTCATGTCACCTTTATCATCTCTAATTCCTTTTACAGCACTCTTTCCTCCATTCCTAAGCGTCTTCAACAACCTCCAGAATATTTTGCCACCTTCTTGATATTTATTTTCTATATTCTTGCCAAAGTCCTCCCATGACTTTTGCTTATCTAGTTTTACGCACTGTTTGCTTTCTTACATTTGTCTCTGTATTCTGTAAGAGTAAAAGCTGACTTATTTGCCAGGAACTTTTGATATGCTTTCTTCATTTCCTTCACTGCCTCTTTAACTTCCTGTGTCCACCAGGGAGTTCTGTTTTTTTTATCCTTGCACACAACCTCACCACATGCCTCTCTGGCAGAATCAATCAATGTTTTCTTCAGAGTTTGCCATTGAATCTCCAAGGTTTGATTCCTGTTCTCAAACTCTTTCATTTTCTTTTCAATAATCTTTGTGTATTTTAGTCTACAGTTCACATCTGAGAGCTGCTCAACTTTTATTCGCTTTAAAACTTTCTTATATGTTATTGTTTTCAATATGAAATCCAATTTTATCCTGCTCAAGACTAAATAGTGATCACTTCCAATTTCAAATCCTCTGTACTCTCCCTGCACCAGGGAGAAAATATCACTATCAACAATAACATAGTCAATGAGACTTTTCTTATTCCTAGCCTCTTCTCACCATGTGAATTTGTGCACATTTTTATGTTGGAACATGGTGTTAGTAATAACCAGTCCATGTCCTGAGCAGAAATCCAACAGATATTTGCCATTATTATTAGCTTTGCTCTTTTCTCCAAATTTTCCCAAAATATTTTTGTATGTCTCACAATCATTTCCTACTCTGCTATTTAGATCCCCAACAAGGACCAACTTTTCCTTTTTCAGTGTGTCAGTTGCTTTTTCTAGAGTGTCAAAAAATTCCTCCACTTCTACCTTAGTAGAACCTTCTGTGGGACCATAGGCACAAATAAGTCTCATTGTCCAGTTCCCCATTCTCATATTTGCCCACATTACTCTACTTGAGACTGACTGCCATTCAAGAAGATTAGCCTCGTATTTTGTGTTGAATACTATGGCTACTCCTTCTTTTCCTTGATTGTCATTGCCTGAATATAACATTTTGTATTTATTGCTCAGAAAGATCTCACCAGTTTTGGTCTTTTTTGTTTCAGTCACCCCTATTATGTCGATCTGGTACTTATCTAATTCCTCAGCTAGCTCCATTTCTTTGCCATTCAGGCTTCTTACGTTGATAGTACCGATCTTTAACTCTGGTGATGTTGAGTTGGTTTGTTTTCAGATTTGTTCCAGTAGCTGACTTTTTGTTGTTCGCCCTGGTTCCCTGTCGAAAAAAAACGTGGGCCTTGTTTAACCGGGCGACGCCCCAGCCGGCATGAAATTTTGTCATGTTGTACCATCATTTTTTATTTTGGTTTAACCAATAAGAATACAATTTGGTCGGCTAAATCCCAAATTGCCAGCCCATCCTCGTTCGTTCAGTATCAAAGTAGATACCCAACAGGGTGCACCACGAGAAGGTGAGGATTGGACATTAGGTCAGAAGCTCTGGTCGGTTCTCCGCATTCCTTTAAAGGCTATGTGGAGGTCTCCTCTCAGTTATACAGCTTTGACCCTTAAGCACCCCAAAACTTAAATACGATATTTGTTATATTCTCTGCTATTAGATCCCCAACAAAGACCAACTTTTCTTTTTTCTTTGTGTCAGTTGCTCTCTCTAAAGCTTAAAAAAATTCTTTCACTTACCTTTAGTAGAACCTTCTGTGGCACCATAGGCACAAATTAGTCTCATTGTCTAGTTCTGCATTCTGATATTTGCTCACATTGCTCTACTTGATATTGCCTGCCATTTAGTGTTGAATACTATAGCTACTCCTTCTTGTCCCTGATTGTTATTGCCTGAATATAGCATTTTGTATTTATTGCTTAGAAACATCTCGCCAGTTTTTGTCTTTTTTGTTTCAGTCACCCCTATTATGTTGATCTAATACTTATTCAATTCCTCAGCTAGCTCTGCTTCTTTGCATTTGAGGCCTTCTTATGTTGATATTATATTACTGATCTTGAACTCTGATGTTGAGTTGGGTATGTTTCAGGATTTGTTCCAATAATTGACTTTTCGCTGTTCACCCTGGCAAAAACAACGAAGGCATTGTTTAATCGGGCAATGCCCTAGCTGTCATGAAATTCTCATGTTGTACCATTATTTTTATTTGTGGTTTTAGCCGATAAGAATACAATTCGGTCTGCTAAATTCCAAATTTGCCAGCCCATCTTTGTTCATTCAGTATCTAGGTAGATACCTAACAGGGTGCACTATGAGAAGGTGAGGACTCGACATTAGGTCAGAAACCGTTGGTTCTCCATATTCCTTTAAAGGCTATGTGGAGGTCTCTTCTCAGTTATACACCTTTGACCTTTAAGCACCCCATTATTTACCTTTTTTATTGCTTGTGTAATAGTATGGATATGATTTATTTTAAAGCATCTTTCTTTAAAGCCTGCTTATGAACAATCAGGCTTTAAAGAAAGATGCTTTCTTTAAGAAAGAAAGATGGTATGTGTCAACAAATCTTGTGATTCTGTTTAAAATAATGGATATAAAAATTTTGTACAATTATGATAAACTAATTGGCCTGTAGTTACTGACATGAACTGTGCTGTCCTTTTTTTATACGAGGTTGGTCTGAAAATTCTCGGTCTCAACCATAGATGACAACACTATTGGCAAGATTTTTTTTTTCTAAGTTGGGTTCTTATGCCAGATGTACCATGTGAAATTGCAAGTCATCCTATCAATTACAGGTAACCCTCGTGTAACGTGGATGTTAGGTTCCATGGAAATGCCACTTTATATAAATTGTGTTATGTGAGACTCGGATCACATACAAAAAGTAGGGTTATGTTCTGAAATCGTTTTTTTTTTTAAATATATATATATATATATATATATATATATATAAACAATGACATATCCAACAAAAAAATATTTTTATTTATTTCAGGTAATTCATATAAACTATGACACAAATACATAGTATAAAATTATAAAAATTACAAATTGTAATTATGCTTCATTGCATATAATGCATAAATGTTTTAGGCAAAATAAAATAAAGTGCATATTTTAATCTTTCATTTCACGAGGATTTGAGGATCGGTTAATAAACATCGGTTTTGTCCTGTAATCACCTGATGCATTACTACAAAACAGTAGAGTAATTCTATCTTTGGAAACTTTCCAGGAGCTGAACTTTCATTTTTTGAAATATACACTAGTGGCCAAAATTGTGGAAACCTTTTGGAAAAAGTGTATTTCTGAGGTTTGATGGCTCATACCACAAAATTATATATCAGTGGAAAGATAATTAATCAAGAATGTAATGTAATAATTTTTATGAAGGATTTTTTATTAGAATAGCAGTTATAAAGAAGAAAATTGAAACACATAGAAAAAATGAAATATACAGAAATTCTCACAGTGTGAGTTAATATTTAGTTGGGTAACATTTAGCATTCATTACGGCCTTACAACGCCTTTCCATGGAGTGAACCAAGTTTTTTAGTTCTGCAGCTGTTATAATGTGAAACCAAGATTGAATTATTGCTTCTATTAATTGGGTTTTATTGGTGGGTTGCTTCTCACTAACAAGTTTCTTTATTTGGCTCCATAGATTTTCCATTGGGTTAAGGTCTGGGCTATTCCAGGCCATTCCAGCAGTGGAATATGATTATGTTGAAACCACTTTTTGCACACAGCTGCAACATGACATGGAGCTGAATCCTGTTGAAATATAAATGCTTCATTATCTTGAAAAAGTTCACGTGTGGAAGGCTTTAGTTTGGGCTCAAGTATTTCATTTATGTATTTTTGGGCATTTATATTCCCATTAATCATGCAAATTCTGCCCACACCTTTTGATGTGGCTAGATCATAACACTAAGTAGATGTTTCACGGTAGGTGTAATGCAATCAGGATGCAAATCTTCTCCGATTTTTCTCCTTACTTATTTATGTCATCACTACCAAACAGGGAGATTTTGGTCTCATCACTCCAAATAACACTGTCCCATTGTTCTGCTGTCCAGTTAACATGGGTTTTAGCCCAGTTTAATCTTTTCAACCTTTGTTTGAGAGATAAAAATGGCTTTTTTCATGGAATTCTATCATTTAGATCAAATTCCTGCAGTCTGCAGAGAACAGTCCTTGCACTCAACTTCACATTGTATTGCGCCATTTCATCTTATATACACCCAGATGATTTTCTTCTGTCACGTAGGCACAGTCTTTCAATTCTTCTACCATCACTTGCTGTTGTGCACCTTTTCCTGCCTTTACCAGTTTTGTAGTGACTGAGTCTCCTTATACCTCATCAAAAATTTAGAAATGCCACTTTTGGTTAAGTTTCCACCAATTTTTCTTCTAATTTCTTCATAATGTAGCTTTGTTCACTTAATAGTACTATTTTACATCGCTTTCTGGCTGACCAGTCAACTCTTTGCACCATTTCTTTAATTTTATTACACTTTACAAGCTCACTACATGAAAGAACACAAAAAAAGCCGACCAACTTGATAACAATCACATAAGACACTGACAAATGTCCTCCTCTCAGCTCCAATACATGACATCAATAGCTGAATCCTACTGTGACCTTATTGGCTCATTGCCAAAACAAGATGACACCTGATTGGCTCTCTAAACACCCATGCTCATTGGCTACATTATAATGAAGAAAAGCTTCTTCATATCAACCTAAGCAAGTTGTGCTCCTTTTTTCTGGTTATTTGGGTATAACTTTTCATAGAATACAGATAATTGAACAAACTTTGTTGCATTACATTCTTGATTAAATTATATTTCCATTGATATATAATTTTATGGTATTACACCAAAAAAAAGGGGTGTTATGAGCCATCAAACCTCAAAAATTGTAGAAACCATTTGAAAAAAGTTTCTACAATTTTGGCAACTAGTGTAGGTGCATTTTAGTATATTTTTACAATATAACCCCGATTCATCCTCATTGAACACCTGGTCTGCATTATAAATGTTTATAAACTTTGAGAGTTTTTTGTTTAATAAGATTTCCATCCGAAGGAATTTACTTTTGAGTGCAATTTCTATCCAAATCATTAGAGATTTCTTTATTTTTCGCATTAGAATATTGCGCACACGAGCAACGTGCTTTGCACTTACCGTTGATCCAGCAATAAACACTTTCTCGGATTTTATGTTCATTGTGTTTGATTGTTCGAATTGTTGATTCATTTAAATTCAAAGACCTTGCAGCTCCTGATTTTTCTCCATTTTTCAACTGATCCATGATTTTAATTTTTTTTTCTTCAAGACGAATTTTTTTTTTTAATATTGATTTTTTCCCTTTCGATGCAGTTTGAGGCCGTTACTATAAAAATAATTTTTTACATAAAAAAAAGCATTACATATTAATTATGTATGTAACTCACCAGAAAATAAAGTATTCAGCTTGAGATTAACACACTTGCGATTTTTAATGTGCTTTCCTGGCAAAAAACAAAGACAATTTTTGGACAATAAACACTTTATACGGTATATAATTGACGTACATGCATGCCAAAGGGTATTTCCCCTAATATAAATTCGCTACTTATAACTACATGCACGATACGGGCAGACACAAATTTAATGAAGGTAAAATTTGATATTTAAGTCGTGCGATGAAAAATATATGAAAAGATAAAGGGAAAACAAACCCCAACTCAACATCACCAGAGTTAAAGATCGGTACTATCAATGTAAGAAGCCTGAATGGCAAAGAAATGGAGCTAGCTGAGGAATTAGATAAGTACCAGATCGACATAATAGGGGTGACTGAAACATAAAAGACCAAAACTGGTGAGATCTTTCTGAGCAATAAATACAAAATGTTATATTCAGGCAATGACAATCAAGGAAAAGGAGTAGCCATAGTATTCAACACAAAATACGAGGCTAATCTTCTTGAATGGCAGTCAGTCTCAAGTAGAGTAATGTGGGCAAATATGAGAATGGGGAACTGGACAATGAGACTTATTTGTGCCTATGGTCCCACAGAAGGTTCTACTAAGGTAGAAGTGGAGGAATTTTTTGAGGCTTTAGAAAAAGTAACTGACACAATGAAAAAGGAAAAGTTGGTCTTTGTTGGGGATCTAAATAGCAGAGTAGGAAATGATTGTGAGACATACAAAAATATTTTGGGAAAATTTGGAGAAAAGAGCAAAGCTAATAATAATGGCAAATATCTGTTGGATTTCTGCTCAGGACATGGACTGGTTATTACTAACACCATGTTCCAACATAAAAATGTGCACAAATTCACATGGAGAGAAGAGGCTAGGAATAAGAAAAGTCTCATTGACTATGTTATTGTTGATAGTGATGTTTTTCCCCTGGTGCAGGACACCAGAGTGTACAGAGGATTTGAAATTGGAAGTGATCACTATTTAGTCTTGAGCAGGATAAAATTGAATTTCACATTGAAAAGAATAACATGTAAGAAAGTTTTAAAGCGAATAAAAGTTGAGCAGCTCTCAGATGTGAACTGTAGACTAAAATACAGAAAGATTATTGAAAAGAAAATGAAAGATTTTGAGAACAGGAATCAAACCTTGGAGATTCAGTGGCAAACTCTGAAGAAAACATTGATTGATTCTGCCAGAGTGGTATGTGGTGAGGTTGTCTGTAAGGATAAAAAAATCGGAACTCCTTGGTGGACACAGGAAGTTAAAGAGGCAGTGAAGGAAAAGAAGAAATCATATCAAAAGTTCCTGTCAAATAAGTCAACTTGTGCTCTTAGAGAATAGAGAGACAAATGCAAGAATGCTAAACACTGTGTAAAACTAGCTAAACAAAAGTCATGGGAGGACTTTGGCAAGAATATAGAAAATAAATATCAAGAAGGTGGCAAAATATTCTGGAGGTTGTTTAAGAAGCTTAGGAATGGAGGAAAGAGTGCTGTAAAAGGAGTTAGAGATGATAAAGGTGACATGAAAACGGGAGAAAAAGATATCCTTGTAGTACGGAGTAATTACTTTGAAAAACTGCTAAATGAAACAAGCAGTGATGACAGCACAGTGGTAAAAAACGCTGACCAGGCATGCAGTCAGGAATACATATCCATACTGGAAGTAGAAAAAGCCATCAAAGGCTTGAAATGTGGAAAGGCAGCTGGAGTAGATGATATTCGACCAGAAATGCTGCAGTATGGTGGTATAAAAGTCTTACAGTGGCTGCACTGCATAGTTCCGAAAGCCTGGACAGAGGGAAGAATTCCCGATGATTGGAGTAGAGCTCTCATAGTACCCATATATAAAAAGGAAAATAAAACTGAATGTGAGAATTACAGAGGTATTTCCCTACTAAGTGTTCCTGGCAAGATCTATGCAAGTATACTTGAGAAACGGTTGAGAAGAATTGTGGAAGAAAAGCTTGGTGAAGAACAAGCTGGATTCAGGCCAAATAGAGGCTGTCAGGATCAGATCTTCACTTTACGACAAATAGTCGAGAAAGCATGGGAATATAACAAAGATCTGTATTTAAGTTTTGTCGATTTGGAAAAGGCATATGACAAGGTGCCAAGAGAGAGCGAGAAGCTATTCAATACGCTGCAGTTATATGGTGTCAATGGGGCATTATATCAAGCAATACTTAGTCTTTATTTGAGTTGTAAATCAGCAGTTAGAATTGAAGGAAGTACAGGAAGATGGTTTAATGTTAAATCTGGTGTGAGACAAGGATGTATATTATCCCCTTTGTTATTCATTATCTATATGGATCACATTATGAAGGAAAGTGGTATTAAACATGATATCAAAATTGGAGATGTTAATGTCAGCTCTTTGCTTTATGCGGATGATGTTATACTTCTAAATAAATCCGCTACAAGTCTGCAAGATTCTCTGACTAAATTGAATAGTTGTTGTAATAGATATGGTATGAAGGTCAGCAATAAAAAGACAAAGACAATGAAAATAGGCAGAATCATTGAAAATGTCAACTGTGTTGTGAATGGAGAACCTGTGGAACAAGTAAAACATTTCAGCTACTTAGGCACGATTTTTACTGAAGATGGTAAATTAAATATAGAAATAGACAACAGAATCAGCAAAGCTGGTATGGTGGGAAGTCAGTTGAATAAATTCATATGGAATAAGAGAGAAATTAGTCGGAACACTAAATTAGCTGTATACAAGACGGTGTTCATACCAGTTTTAACTTATGGATCTGAGAGCTGGGTCAGAAGTAAAACACTTGACAAAAGACTAGAGACCGCAGATATGAGAGTCCTGAGAAAGATTAGAGGCATGAACAGATGGCAGCAATGGCAATATCATATTAAAAATGAGAATATTAGGAAAGAACTTGACATTGTCAGCACCCAGGAATGCGTTAGCAGAGCTAATCTCAGGTGGTATGGTCACTTAAACAGAATGGGCAAGGAAAGATTAGCAAAGCAAGTGTTCTCTGCCAGGTTGGCAGGAAAACGACCCAGAGGAAGACCAAGATATAGGTGGATTGATACAGTAGAAAGTGCCTTAGACGATAGAAATATAAGATCTGATAATGTTGGAGTCTTGACAAGTAACAGACTGATTTGGAGGAAAATTGTAGATAGGAAGTTAGTAATGATTTAATTTTTTTCATGCAGTACTATCATATCCTGTACACCCCTTGAGGGTACATGGCAGGAATTTGATGATGATGACAATTTTTAGATGGTGTCATATCGAAACCACGTTGTATAAGTACCGTGTTATACAAGGATTACCTGTAGTTTGTTTTATACAGCTGTGTGAAGCAAAAGTGGTGTCTATATCCCTTGAAATGGATAAAATTGAGTATCGTGTGGTTATAAAATTCTTTGTAAAAGAAGATTTAATGCCAAAAGAAATTCATTCGAAGTTCATAAAAGTTTATGGGCACTCTTCTCCTTCATTTTTGACAATTAAGAAATGGGCAGCTGAGTTTAAATGTGGCCATACCAGCCTTGAAGTTGATCCATGTGAAGGACGTCCAAAAAAGTGTAACAACACCATAATCATTGATAAAGTGCACAATATGGTATTGGATGACCGGCAAGTCAAATTGCATGAAATTGCTGAGACTATATAGTCTCAGCAATCTCATATGCATTTCAAAAGAATGTATAGGATATATTTTGCATGAAGAATTGCAAATGAAAAAGCTTTGTGCAAGATGGGTGCTGCATTTGCTCACATCAGATCAAAAACTCACTTGCATGAAAATCTCTGAACAGTGCTTGTAGCATTTTAACAAGAATAAAACTGATTTTTGTGTTTCAATTTATTACTATGGATGAGACTTGGATTCACCATTATGCACCAGAATCCAAACAGCAGTCAAAACAGTGAACAGAAGCCAGTTATTCAGTGCCAAAGAAGACATTAGCAGTAAAGGTCATGGCATCGGTTTTGGGATGCTGAAGGCATTTTATTTATTAATTATCTTGAAAAGATAAAACAATAACTGGGAAATATTATTTTGATCTTTTAACTAGACTAGACAAAAAAATTCGTGAGAAAGGATCCGGTTTGCAGAAGAAGAAAAAAATCATTTTTCATCAGGACAATGCACCTGCCCATAAAGGTGTTTTGGCAGTGAGAAAATTAAGGAATCTGCACTATGAATTGTTGGAACATCCACCCTATTCCCCAGATTTGGCTCCCTCTGACTTCTATCTCTTCCCAAAACTAAAACTCTTCCTCGCTGATCAGCGTTTTTATTCAAATCAAGAGGTGATTGCAGCTGTAGAGAGGTATTTTGCAGATCTTACTGAGAACCATTACAGGGACGAGATAATAGCATTGAAGCAAATGTATTAGTCTTAAGGGAGATTATGTTGAAAAATAAAAATAATTTTGAAATTATAAATTCGTTTTTTCATTGTTAGGCCGAGAACTTTTTAGACCACCCTCATAAAAAGAAAGATAAGTTGATCAGAAGCCGGTCTCTTTTTAAGTGTCTTCTGAAGTGATGTGATCACTTAAACAAGAACCAGGACCTCATTCTTCATGATATTTGGAATTTTTATATATTTTTGTAATCCATCACATCTCCATTATGCCAATAACCACTACAAACATTGCCCAACATTATTATTGATGTTAGCCGTTACTGAACAACTAATGTCAGAAGATTTTTTGTATATTCTCTAGTACAATTATTTTCCTGTTTGTAAATAGCAAAATGTAGAAATTTAAAAAATTTTTGGTTGGTTATGAAATATATGATAATAGACAAGAAATTATATTATTGTTTTAATTTTATATCCACGAATAAGCAAAGTTTGCATGTGAAGAATCTTGATGACTAGGCTGCGTATTGAAAAAAAAATTTTTTTTAAAATAATTTCAGTTATTTACATGATAACTAGGCAAAAAAAAAAAAAATCTTTCTGGAACTGCATACTTGTGATCTAGAATATTTTAAAAATATGATGATACACCATTTACTACTGGTATATATAAAATATATAAATTGTTACATTGATTCAACCTCAGTATTTTCCTGTCTAGTTACTAGCGTGTTACGTTGCCGCCTCGTGTAACTTTTACTTTTATTCTTATGTTATATTATTCTATACGTATTATTTATCTCTCATGATATCAGTTCTTTCATTGTCGACAAATTTATATTTTTGTTTAGAACGACTGCGCCAGCCGGCAACTAAATTCTGATACTCAAATATATAACGCTAACCAACAAAGGGATCACGTGATGTGCAGTCGTGGCTCCTCCCTTTTCTTTCTTACGTAAATTGCTTCCCCTTCACTCATACAGGTCCGAAAGTTTTATAAGTGGCTCCTCCCTTTTCTTTCTTACATAAATTGCTTCCCCCCTCACTCATACAGGTCCGAAAGTTTTATAAGTGGTAATTCAATCTCAGAGACAACAGACTCATGAACTTTGATATAAAGAGAATACATTTATTGTAAACACTTACATAGATACACTTTAAGTAATAATTTCAATGCTAGAGAGTCTGAACCCCCCCCCCCCCCCTTTAGGTTAAGATATCCAAAATTTCAATTCTTATGTTTAAATGAAACAATCCTATATCTCTGTTATATTATTATGTTCAGACTCGATTATTCCATACAGGGTTACTCAGTGCTCATTTTCTAAGCACAATTATATACAAACTTTATACAAGGTATGTTAGACGCATTCCATCTTGTATTTTAACATGGAAAAATATTCTAATTTGTGCTCAAGCTCTATCCCCCACAACTTAATTAAAATTCAGGCTAATATCTAACATTATATCATATAGCTTCTTGACAAACAGTTCAAAAGTTAGGTTCCTTTCTCAGCACAAGTTTAGAGTGGCACCAGCTTATTTGACACAGACAGATCAGTCCAAGCAGTCTTTTAGGCACTATGGGGAAGTTAATGTGTGGAGCTCCTTAAATCCCTGGCTCCTATTCCTATTACAATTCTATAATGAGTATGAAAAATTGTACATTACCATCTTGTTCTTTTCATGGGGTTTCCGTGACTTCGCTCCACGCTTTCACTTCCGATATGCAAGACTTCCCTATTTTTTCGCCACATGTTTCTATGCATCAGCGACTTACTTCCACTATCTTCGAAGGTTGCCCTTTGCTGACTTCACGTTGGCATAGCTTACCAACAACTCTTTACTGGAATTCTGACTTCATTCCTTTGGTGGCTTTATTCGACTCGGTACAACAGCAACCGGGAGATTGTTGCTGGGCACTGGCGACAAGCTTCCATAGCTATCCAGAATTGGACGGGAACACAGGAACAGAAAACGAGAGAACGTTTGAGTCTTGCGCCGTGCCTTATATTACAAATGCGAGCACCCTCTCTCGGTGACTATGTCATACTCTTAGCTACGGCCGATTGGTCACCCCAACTCCGAACTGTTTTGACATGGTTCTAATACATAGATCTCTTATGCACATTTAATAATAACAATTTTGGTCCTGAGACACAATTTCCCTTTGCTTATTTTACACAGACATTATCAATTCTAAATACAGATTTCCTAAGTTTATTTAATATTAACAATCTCAGTCAGTTTGATATACTTTTGAGTGAACATGTATACAACACTCTCTTAGCCCCATCTCTGGAGGCATAAGCATGTCCTTATCCTTAGGTCTGATTGTCACTGTGTGTTGGGTCGGAAACAAGATGGCTTACGAATAGTGAGTTAGCTCTTTTTTTTTTCTGACACAACAAGTGAGACCTCGATAAAGATTGAAGCCAGTTGGGTAGTGACCCTTTCCATAATGCATAGCAGTATACACACAATGCTCCTTGTGAATTGAAGAGAGAAGTCGGGGAACTCAAAGAAATCTCAGCAAGGTTGGGGTTTTCTATAACAGCCATCTTTTGCATAATTCACAAGAAGCCTCACACGACAAAGATCAGTGCAAGGTGGGAAGCTTCTTGTGAATTATGCAAAAGACGGTTGTTATAGAAAACTCCAACCTTGCTGAGATTTCTTTGAGTTTCAGCCATCTGTCATTGAGCCGTTCTTCTCAGTCTCTCTTATTGATACTTCCACAGGCTGACCATCACAAGGATCATCTTCAATGCTCTCTCTTTCTAGGCAAAACTGTTTAGCCTTCCTTCACAGTGGAATATGAAGGAGAAGCTTCCCCTTAAATACCATTTAATCGTTGTTTGATAGCACTTGGAGAAAGCCTTTTTTTGGTGAAAAACTTTATCACAGAGTCACAGTAGTGTGGTACTCAGTTTTTAACATTAGAGCCACTTAGCATGCCATGTTACTCAAATGAGTGCTTCCAACTGAATGATGCAGGTAGAAAGTTGAAACTGGTATACTAAGCTCCCCATAGATAGAGCTATCTGTTATGCACAGTGTTTTAAAATTGGTGCAAATTTTTTATGTCAGGCTGGAACTTTTGGAACCTACCTCATATATCCTGTTATTGTAATGATGTATATCTGTTTCCATAGACATGTTCCTTGATCTGAAAGACATTTTTGCTAATTTTTCTCATTGACGGACCACTTCCTCCTCATGTTCAGCAACAACAGATTCAACTTCTCTGCACTTTTGGACTCAAAAGCCCATAAAATATTGAGTTACGTGCATTATTTCCTCTCCAAAAGCAAATTCTAACATCTCAAAAGTGGATAGCATTTATTTTCAGCTTTTGAAGTGGAACTTGTACATGTGTAACTTGTTCCAAGTCTGTTATTTGTTAATGCAGTAAAAATTGCAAAAAGCATAACACACATTACAAAATATTACTTATTAGTAATACAGGCTGAAAATTAGAAATAAATAGCAAACTGTTAGCCGAGTAGTTAGCCTATCTGCCTCTCACCTACCAACAAGCTCAAATCCTGCTGTGGGGACTGATGTTTGTAATTGTATTTAGGAGGGAGATGAATTTCATAACCCAGTATGAGCCAACCACTTTGCTTACTGGAGGCCTGAAGTGGCTTGAAAAAGTTCTGTTTGTTCTCTAGAGCAGGATTTCAAGTCTATGAACAAAAATACATACAAATAAAATAATACACACACACACACACACACACACTGCTCAAAACACTTAGGGGATATTTTAGTTTCTGTCAGATAATTATAAATTTCTACAAATAATTATAACTTTTGGATACTTTATACATGAATAAATATTTTTTACTTAATTATCATAATTAATAATTATGAGAAATAATCGATATAAATAATCTATTTATTACAAATTGTGTTACATTTGTAAATTATTTTTATAACTTTATAATTTACAAGAAAACAATTAGGGGATAAATAAATATCCTCTAATTGTTTTGAGTAGTATAAAATAAAAAATGGAAATAAAAATAGAAACAAAAAAAAATCTTTAACCCACCCACAATATCAGGTCTTGACGTATGCAAAATACTATTCAACATGCCAAAAATGTGCTCACGCAAGATCGTTTTTTTTTTAAAATTATGTCTTAATAAGTCAGTAGGAGTTCCATAAACTGATTGGTGGTACAGAATTAGTGTTTTACAAAGTTAAACATTTTGTTTAAAATTCTGTTTTTTATTGAATAAAAAATTTTGTTTTTCCAGTTTGTAGCTACTCACCAGCTTGCAAAACCTACTCCCCATGGGTGAGTAGGTAAGCATATTTGTTGGGCCCTGCATAGTATGAAGGTACTATAGGTTTACAAACCTCTTTCATGGGTGGGAGCCACATTAAAAAAAAAAAAAAGTGGAAGAGCTCGATACTTATTGCACTGTTGTTTAGCACCCATTCAGAGAATCCTTTGCTTGAAGTTGATAACAGTTTACTATGTCTTTTAACTGTAGATGTAGGAACAATCTTTCCCAAACATGGGAAAAGAATAACATTACATCAACTGGACTGAATAGTTGATGGGAGACAGTGGAAACAGTATCCTGGTATGAGAATTGTTCTTGTGGACATCAGTGGGTTCTCTCATTTCCACTGAACACACCCTGACCACAATTCTTATCTAGGGATTTATTTTTAGATCAGATATTGTCCTACATAGGGACAGTGTGGCCTGATGTATGTATACTCTTCCAGCAAGATAGTGCCATGTCACAAGGCTTACATTATGCAAGTATGGTTCGAAGAGCATATTCAAGCATTTCACATACTTGCTTGGCCACCTTATTCTCCTGATTTGAATCCCATTGAACGTTGGTGTGTGAACATGTGGAATCATCCACCAGTTGATGCCAGTTCCTCAATTGGTTGCTGATTTCTGGAATGATATTCTGTCTAGTTAGTCCAGAATACCTTCATGCCAGGGTGGTGTAAGCAGTTATTTTTTCCAAAGCAGGCCCAACACACTATTAATTAGGTGGGCATAATGTTTTGGCCCATGAGTACATTTTTATGGTACTATGTATGCTTCAAGTTTGAAAACCGGATAATAGTTAATATATATATATATATATATATATATATATATATATATATATATATATTAATTCTTTAAATTATATATATTATTTCTTTAAATTTTATCTTAAAATCACATTTATATAAAACTTCTGTTTTTTCCCTCTTAAATATAAAAGCACAAGGAATGCTTAAGAAGATAATGAAATTTGTGATGCTCAAGAAATATGAAGATGGTCAATTTAACAAGGTGCAGAGTGAGGATACATGTAAATATATTATGGACATTTTAATAGTTTTATTAATGAAATATAGTGATTACTAATTTTAATTATTAATAAAATTGTCTTATTAATGAAATTTGTGAAGTTCAGGAAATATTATTTTGTTGAAGCAGCAGAATGAGTGTTCTTGTAAATATACAAGCATCTAGTGGTTTTGTTTTATTAATGAAATTAACTGAATTAACTTGATGTTCAAAGTACATGGTGTCTTTTTCTGCTGAAGACAGTACTTCTTGCTACAAGATGTCTGTGAAGTAGCACAAGTGAACAAATGTTTTATTTTCATTTTGCTTCTTATAAAGGTATGTGTTGTATATTATGTTATTTTTTTGTACCATTTCTAATGGTTACCCATATTTCAGTATTTTCAGGTGTAAATGAACAAAATGGTGTAGAAATACAGTATTAGATAAATAGCAATAATGGGGGGAATTAATTTAGGGATGGATGTTTCATTGCTACCAGTGAGAGATCTGCCACTATCTGATTTGATAATTAAGTAGTTCATTAGGATTTGTAAGACAATCTATGATGAAGCTTGTTTTAATAGACCACCAATTGTAGATGTGACTAAGATTCAAGGAACCCTACATCATTTTGTGTTAAAAGTCGATAGAAATTGGTGTGAAGATCATGATTTCAAAATCAACTTCCTATGAAGTTTTTTGAAAAATAGTAAAGCATCATAATACCTGATTGCTTTTTGTGAGTAGTTGACTTCTTCCATTATTGATTACAGATCTTTGCAATCCTGCTTCTGATCTGATGAAGTAATCACCTTTTCATGGTACATTACGTTAATTGATATTGGACACAAAAAAATGTTTTTGAAGATATGCTACTGTCTCAGAACAGCATTTTTTGATACTATTGCAGTCACCTAGTCAGTTTTTTTTTTTTTTTGGTTGCATTTCACTCCCAAAACTCTGAGATATGGGAGACAATATGGCATGCAAGGGACACAGGTATCTTGAAGTCTATTTGTGTAATTCATGTCATTTAAATATTCCCAAAAAGGTAAAAAGTGGGTGTCAAATCTAGAATAATAAGGTAAACACCTTCAGTTAAAATCCTGTGAACAAAAAATTGCTGCAAGTGATTTATGCTTACATTTCAGATATAGGCCATGGCATTATCATGCAGTCGAATACATTAGTGAAGAAATTTTACAGCTGGCATTCAGAAATGAAGCATGCTTCCGTCTTCTGTAATTCATGCATGCATTGCAACAGAAGATTGTCATTTTCACCATCTTCTACAGTTGGTTGTCCATATAACACCTCTTGCACTTATTTGTAACAGAAGCAGGAATAAAGTAAATAAGTTATGGTATTGTGTTATTAAATTTATGAACAGTGTTCTTATGAAATGTTAAAATCCACCTAACCTTAGAATATTGCTCTCACATTTAAAGTCTGTTACCCAAAACCAAAAACTCTGCTAAAAATTCTTCACATTGTTCAGAAATATACATTTCAGTTAACCTCTATCCTCTCATGGATTCCAGTTATCTCTCTTTTGTCAGCTGGTCTTTCAGAGCTCAATTATGCATTCCAGTGCCAGATAAGCATTCTACCAGAAAATATTTACACTGTTATGGCTAATGGAATAGCTCTGAAAGGAATCATGAACAACTAGTAGACATTTGCAGGTATATTCACCCTCATTGAAGTATAAAGCCAAGAAACTTATGAACAGTTATACCCAAATGAGACACACACTGATGCAAATAAGGAGAAATTGATGTTAAGCAACAAGAAACTTTATGGACAAAAATATAAATTGTATTCATGCTATTACATTCCCAATAAATAACAGCTTCCAAGTTCAAGTTACTAATAATCACTTGGATCACTGCTTGAACAGTTCAAATTTTGTCTGGTAGGAACAGAAGTATTATTGTCTCTCTCTGAAACTCAGCTACCATGTTGTGGAATTAAGATCCTTATTGAAGCTTAAATTGTACTATAGTGATTCAGAAGATGTGGATCATTATAGCACATGTTTAACAGATCCAAATGATGAATCTGCTCAACATTTAGTACAATTTCATCAAAAAGCTATTGAAAGAGCATATGATTAATGATACACCTTTCCAGCTAAATGTATATAACATTTGCTTAATTGCTTCCACAGACTGCATCCTCAGGTGAAAATGTAAAATTTCTTGGTCTTGTTTGCCACTTGATAGTTATAATTTCCAAGATTTCACTGTGCTAACAGTTTGCCAAAATGAAAGCAGCAGAGTTAGTGGTAGAAACTCTCGAAATACAGAAATGAATCTCTACTGATAAACTTTTAGCAACCTTGCATTATTAGTTGCTTATTACATTATAAGCTGCAAACTGTCTATTCAGTCAGAATACTTATCAGCTGCAAACCTGAATGAGTCAAGATGGAATCAAACCAAAAACAAGAAACTTTCATTAGATATAAACATTCAACTTCTCTCTTGTAGACAGCCATCCATTCTGGCAAATCATCATTATGTCATGATCTGTATTAATGAAAAAAAAATGATTCCCATCAAATTTTGAAGACAGAAAGCCAGACATATTTCTGTGTAAACAAATTGAAATCACAGATATTACCTATATGTTGTAAGCACCTGTTACTGAGCTCCAGAACACAACTTTTGAAGATCATGATCACTTGATCGAGGGTGAGTATACTATACTGAAAAGTGCCATCTGTGCTATTAATAAAACAACTAGCAACCAAATGTTCATTCAAAATGATTGGATTAATGTAGTAATGTTAGAAAATTTAGAAACAGATGAAAGCCGCTTTAACTTTTCAAGAATTTGAACATACTAGATCACTGACTCATAACCAGATATGATAAGGAGTGTTTTTCCAGCTAAAAACAGCATAATTAGAATAAACTGGTTAGAAAGGTGATGACTAAAAAAACTGTTTCATCTTATGAGAGCTTGCTAGAAAGTATGTCAGAGGTCATGTATAATGTTATGCATTATACATGTCCTCTATATACAAGTAGCCCAATCGTTAAGTGACTTAATGCACAAACAAAATTTACATGTGATTATTAAAAATTTAGAATGATGGAGGGCATTACTTTAGTGAGATGCAGAGCTGTGAACGGCATCTCTCTATGTATCCAGTTCTCTTGGATATAGAACTGTCCTTCAGAACAGTATTGATAGCTAGAGTAGACTTTGGCAGTGGGCTGCCAGCAGCAAATGCAATTCATATCATCAAATTTTTGACATATACCCTTATGGGATGTACAGGACATTATGATAGTACTACAGAAAAAAATTAGATCATTACTAACTTCAGATCAACAATTTTATTTCTGTCTTCTAAGGCAATTTTTACTACATCAATCCACTGAGATCTTGGTCTTCATCTGTGTCTTTTTCCTTCCAACCTGGCAAATCACTTGTTTTGCTAATCTTTCCTCTTCCCATTCTGTTTAAGTCATGAGATTAGCCTTGCCAACATATTCCTGAATGTAGCATTGCCAAGTTCTTTTTTAATATCACCATTTTTAATGTGATATTACCATTCATGCCATCTGTTCGCTCCCCCTCATCTTTTTTCAGGTCTCTCATATTTGTGGTCTTCAGCCTTCTGATCAAGTGTTTTATTTCTAACATAGCTCTTGGATCGATAAGTTAAAATTGGTTTTAACACTGACTTGTCTACAGTTAGTTTAGTATTTTGACTAATTTCTCTCTTATTCCATATAAATTTTTTCAGCTGACTTAATACCATACCAGCTTTACTAATTCTGTTTTCTGTTTCCATATTCAATTTGCTATCATCACTAAAAATTGTACCTAAATAGATAAAATGATTTACACGTTCTTTAGGGTCTCCATTTTTAGATGCAGTTTGTATTCAATGCTCCTACCTATTTTCATGGTCTTTGTCTTTTTATTGCTGATTTTAATACCACGTTTATTACAACAGTTATTCAATTTAGTCAGGGAATCTTGAAGATTGTACTGAATTTATTTAGAAGTATAACATTATTTGCATAAACTAGAGAGCTAAGATTAACATCACCAATTTTGATATCAGGTTTAATACCACTTTCCTTCATAATGTAATCCATATAGATAATGTGCATCCTTGTTGCACACCTGATTTAACATCAAACCATTTTCTGATACTGCCTTTAATTCTAACTGCTGATTTACAGCTAAAATGGAGATTATGTATTGGTTGATATGGGACATTATATTCCATATAGTTGTAGCATTTTGAAGAGCTTTCTCCTTGGCACTTTGTCAGATGCTTTTACCTTGTTATATTCCCAAGATTTCTCAACTTTTCATTAGTATTAATATATATTTTCATTTCAACTTTTCATTAGTATTAATAATAATTTTCATTGAATTTTAGATTTTCATTCTAAAATTCAAGTTTTAGAATAAAAATCTGATCCTCACAAATTATATTTGTCCTGAATCCAGCTTGTTTTCCATCAAACTTCCCTTCCACAATTTTTCTTACCCATTTCTAAAGAATACTTGCATCAATATTACAAGGAATGCTCAGCGTGGAAATACCTCTGTTTTCACATTGTTTTATTTCGCTTTTTATAGATGGTATGATAGCTGTACTCCAATCATCCAGAATTCGACTCTCTGATCGGGCCTTCTAAATTAGGCAGTGTAGTTACTTTATATGTAAATATTCGAGCATTTCTTTTTTAATAATATATTTTTAGATGCCTTTCCATATTTCAGATTTTTAATGGCTTCTTCTGTTTCAAGTATGGGTATGTATTCCTGATTGCATTCTTGCTGAGTGTTTTCAACCACCATGCTAGTGCATGTTTCATTTAGCATTCTTTTCAAGTAATTACTCTAGGCATCTAGAACAACTTTATCTTCAGTTTTTCATGTCACTTTTATCATCTCTGATTCCTTTTACAGTACTTTTCCCCTCAATGCTAATCTTTTTCAATAGTCTGCAGAATATATTGCCATCTGCCTGATATTTATATTCTTACCAGATTTTTCCTGTGACTTTTGTTTAGCTAGATTTACAGTGATTTGCTTTCTTATCATTTTCTCTGTATTTTTATCTAAAGAATACAAGCTGACTTACTTGTCAGGATCTTTTGATATGCTTTCTTCTTTTCCTGGACTGCCTCTAATTTCCTGAGTCCCCCAAGCAGTTCGGATTTTTCTATTCTTGGAGACTACATCACCACTAAGAGCCTCCATTAGCTCAGTCACTATAGATGAAGTCCTTTGGTCGGAAAGACCTAGGTTCGATTCCCGTCAGTGACGTGAGGAAACTTTATCTGGTTTCTTTTGACTAAAGGTGACTTGACTACATTGGTCTCATATGGAGGTAGAAGGTTTTTTCTCCCATAAACTCCGTTTTTTTTGTCTCTCAGAACAGGCAAACTGGCCCAGATCACTGTAAAATCGTGTCGTTTGCGCCATTGTAAATTTTTTATTACAATTGTATTTGATGACAGCACAGTGGTAAAAAACACTGACCAGGCTTGCAGTCAGGAATACATATCCATACTTGAAGAGAAAAAGCCATCAAAGGCTTGAAATGTGGAAAGGCAGCAGGAGTAGATGATATTCGACCAGAAATGCTGAAGTATGGTGGTATAAAAGTCTTGCAGTGGCTGCACTGCATAGTTCCGAAAGCCTGGACAGAGGGAAGAATTCCCGATGATTGGAGTAGAGCTCTCATAGTACCCATATATAAAAAAAGGGAAATAAAACTGAATGTGAGAATTACAGAGGTATTTCCCTACTGAGTGTTCCTGGCAAGATCTATGCAAGTATACTTGAGAAACGGTTGAGAAGAATTGTGGAAGAAAAGCTTAGTGAAGAACAAGCTGGATTCAGGCCAAATAGAAGCTGTCAGAATCAGATCTTCACTTTACGACAAATAGTCGAGAAAGCATGGGTATATAACAAAGATCTGTATTTAAGTTTTGTCGATTTGGAAAAGGCATATGACAAGATGTCAAGAGAGAAGCTATTCAATACGCTACAGTTATATGGTGTCAATGGGGCATTATATCAAGCAATACTTAGTCTTTATTTGAGTCGTAAGTCAGCAGTTAGAATTGAAGGAAGTACAGGAAGATGGTTTAATGTTAAATCTGGTGTGAGACAAGGATGTACATTATCCCCTCTGTTATTCATTATCTATATGGATCACATTATGAAGGAAAGTGGTATTAAACATGATATCAAAATTGGAGATGTTAATGTCAGCTCTTTGCTTTATGCAGATGATGTTATACTTCTAAATAAATCTGCTACAAGTCTGCAAGATTCTCTGACTAAATTGAATAGCTGTTGTAATAGGTATGAAGTTCAGCAATAAAAAGACAATGACAATGAAAATAGGCAGAATCATTGAAAATGTCAACTGTGTTGTGAATGGAGAACCTGTGGAACAAGTAAAACATTTCAGCTACTTAGGCACGATTTTTAGTGAAGATGGTAAATTAAATATAGAAATAGACAACAGAATCAGCAAAGCTGATATGGTGGAAAATCAATTGAATAAATTCATATGGAATAAGAGAAAAATTAATCGGAACACTAAATTAGCTGTATATAAGACAGTGTTCAAACCAGTTTTTACTGATGGATCTGAGAGCTGGGTTAGAAGTAAAACACTTGACCAAAGACTAGAGACCGCAGATATGAGAGTCCTGAGAAAGATTATAGGCACGAACAGATGGCATCAATGGCAATGTCATATTAAAAACGAGGATATTAGGAAAGAACTTGACAATTTCAACATCCAGGAATGCGTTAGCAGAGCTAATCTCAGGTGGTATGGTCACTTAAACAGAATGGGCGAAGAAAGATTATCAAAACAAGTGTTCTCTGCCAGGTTGGCAGTAAAACGACCCAGAGGAAGACCAAGACATAGGTGGATTGATACGGTACAAAGTGTCTTAGACGACAGAAATATAAGATCTGATAATGTTGGAGTCTTGACATGTAACAGACTGATTTGGAGGAAAATTGTAGATAGGAAGTTAGTAATGATGTAATTTTTTTCATGTAGTACTATCATATCCTGTACACCCCTTGAGAGAGTACATGGCAGGAATTTGATAATGAGGTATATTCATTAATTCAAAACTTATACGTGATGCTTTTCTTTACTTGTCCTAACTTTATTTTAACTTAGTTTACTCTACTTATTATACAGTCATAACTCTGAGCTCTTAATATGTTGCCTGTTTTTAATCCTCTCATTCAACTTTAACCCCCCCTCCGGCTCTCAAGGCCATAATTATGCTTCCTCATTTACACGCAACTTTAGAACTGCCTCTGGCTGGAGCCAATTTCTTTGTCTGAACTACTGGCGTCTTTCTATATAGAATTCTGAAAAATTTTTTGTTTATACTGACTACGTCACCAGAATTTGCAGATAGGAGTTTGAATATCCTTCCAAAGAAAAACACTCAGCAAGGCACAGAACTTCCTCTCTTATACTTATTACTAAATCCAGCAACACAATTACTATTTTCTGTAGTAGTTAAGTAGCCACGACTGAAAATTAGTAATTTTCAGTCGTGGCTACTTAACACTCTAGGTCACATGGATTCGATTTTCATGAGCAGTGCATTGGTATGCAGGAATCAGACAAATTATTTGACAAACAAAACAACTTATTCATGCTAAATGAATGTGCAATGAAAGTTAACACTAAATATACAAGTTGATTCAGGATCTATACTTCTACAGCAAAATATGCTTGGAATTATAAGTAATCCTCCTAAGTTAACAATTCTCTTTTAAATAACGTGTCTAAGGTACTAATTTACACAGAGCAAAGTTACACATGCTAAATAATAGACAGGCTTAGGTAATAATAATATTAAGCATATTAAATTTTCACCTTACATTAATTCTATCCTGTCATTCCAACTAAACAAGTTAATTCAATGATTAGCTAAATGTCTTCAGTCCTCAAACATATTTAATATAAAAACTTTAGAATAATCTCTTTCATAATTTCTGCCTCTAGTAATATACAATATATTAGACCTTACTTTGTATATAGTCATCTGGTTCACACTAATAGATTCTTGAAATCACTATCTGCTGTTACGTTCCGATTTGCTACACATACAGGCACCTTTTTCCGAGGTCGATGAGGTCACTTCTTATTTCTGAGATCGTCAGGAAACTTGGTGGCTGTAATTCTGGAACTGACTTTGTTGAAAACTCAAATGAGTTATCTCACACTTCGGGCGTCTGTTGGCTGGAACGTAGGTCACCGACCTTGAATCGGTATGACATCCTTGAACATCGATATGACCTTTGTTTTTATGTGGCCATCTCCCAGAAGATGATTGACCTCTACTACAGCTTACAAAAAAGCCCGTGGTGACAACGAACCATGGCAAGAACCACCTTCCAATGATGAATATCAAAACTTCTATGCGACCGTGACTCCCTCAATGTCTCCCCCTTTTATATCACTCCATCGACCTTGGATCATGCTACGATTTTATTCCCTTAGGTATTTCATGGGTCTTCACACAGCACCCATTTTAGGTCGCTGCATTAATGCGGGAAACCCCGTACATACTTGACCTTTGTGATAGTGATTGCCTTAGGTCATATCTTAATCCTTCTGGGATATATCTTTGCTTTAAAAATCCCTTACTACAATTTCATTTATACTTAACTTTCTTTGTTCTTTTTGTTATACAATAATTTGGCCATTATATGATTTAACAGTTCACTCTAAAATGTTTCCATATTACATAAACATTAAAAAAATGCTAATTAAGTACAAGTATTTTGTACGGATTTTTGTTCTTCAGTACAATCAATATATAAGGATTTTTTGTACAAAAATCCTTCTATATAAGATTTTACACACACACACCGATCTACACTTAAAAATACAAAGAAGCCCCTTATTAGAGGGCACTTCAACCAGTCACAAGAGATGGATGAGGAAAATTGGGGGGGAAACCCACATGACGACAACAACCTCACCATTAGCCTCTCTGGCTGAATCAGTTTACTTCAGGTTTTTCCACTGAATCTCAAAGGTTCAGTTCTTGTTATCGATCCATTTCATTTTTTCTTCAATATAGGGGTTGTGTATTTTATTCTACAGATCATCTCTAATAGCTGTTTAACTTCAACTCGTTTCAAAGCTTTCTTATACACCCTTCTTTTCAATACGATACTGAATTTTATTCTGTTCATTAAATAGTGATCACTTCCAATTTCATATCATCTGTATACTCTTGTATCCTGAATGAGTGGTAAAACATTGCTATCAACAATAACATAGTCAATGAAACTTTTCAATATATAAGGATTGGGGGGGAACCCCACTTATTCTTATTCCTTGCATCTTCTTTCCATGTGAATTTGTGCACATATTTATGTTGGAACATGGTGTTATAATAACTAGTCCATGTCCTGAGCAAAAATCCAGCAGGTACTTACCATTATTATTAGCTTTGCTCTTTTTTCTCATCCACGGGGTGTCTCCCATGGATGAGAACGAGAAGCGTCGGAACAGGGGTGCAGAGGAATTGAGGTGCCATGTGAAGGTCATCGAGGGAGTATATAGTTTTTTGTGACACAAAAACGAAGCTTTTGCCTTTAGGTTTTTTGCCTCGGATCTGTTCCAGTCATTCCCGGAGAAAGGAAGTTCCAGTGAGGTCAGGGTGGGATGAATGAGAGTGGCCAAGTAGAATGCCAATGTGCGTATAGGTCTCAGCATAGCAGAAGGTCAGCGTAGGCCGAGAAGGAAATGTGGAACCTCGTGGGCCAACATTGGAGGCATTGAATCGTGATTGTATTCGCATATCTACCTTCCAGAAGCAAGAACCTATGGAACATATCAGCCAGGTAACCTCGTCGAAAAGGGACCAGATGAAGAAAACGCGAGCCATATAATTCCAGTTGATGATCTCAAGTATAAGCCAGTGAGATCTCGACACCTCGGTAAAATAATAACTTTTTTCAAAATTTTGTATATAAAGAAAGTTAGATTGTGACGGTAAAAGGGACTAATTAGAATTGTGATTTTTGAAGCGTTGTAGGACTTTAGGAGTTGAACCATGAATAGGGAATGATTGATCTGAGTCAGAAAACTTGGAAAAGTGCAGTGTGAAAATATTTTAGTTTGTCATTGTCGGGTAGTTCTTGAACCATTAATTGTGTGAAAATAATCTAGGAGTGTTAAGTAATTAGGACATCCAATTTTAATAGTATTAGATAACATTTCATGTTGTAAGGGAAACTAGAATGTCCATGTTACATATAGTTATCTTATTTTGCCATTCATACCAACATTAGTTAAGTTATTGTCTATGAAGATAATTGTAACTTGCTTTATTAGTAATGAATAATTTTTTTTTTGTCAACCAAATAACTTGCCTGATCACTAATCTCAATGCACCACTCATAAAGAAAACCTATGCGTAAAATTATTGGGGATAATTACGACTGCAGTGCGAAATGAGAATATATTAGATTATTGTGTTTGGAAATAGAGAAGGAAACGATACAGGATAGTGGGCCATACTGGGTGTTTGCTCTTAGATAAAGAAATTTCTCTTATCTATAGAATTTTGGTGGCACAGCATAAACAAATTTTCCAAAATTTGAAACAGGGCTAACACTAGTATTCTAACAAAGAAATTGGCTCTAGCCAGATGCATTTCCTTTGTCTATCGAGTTTTGCACACGTGGGCAATACACTAATAGCAGCCAAGGATTAGAGGTAATAATAATGGTAGAGTCTGTAAGAATTGTATAGGACAAAATTTAGAATTGAGGAAATAACAAGTAAAAATAATACAGCATAAGCCAAGATTTAAGGAAAGGATATAAGATCATAGAGGAGTAAACACCATCAACAAAATAAATTTATACTCATTATACATCATAAATATATCATAAAGATATATATATATATATATATATATATATATATATATATATATATAGAAATTTTACAGTAGCATAGAAGCTATATACTTCTACTTAGCACCAGATCCACCAAGGTTGGTTTATGGTTTATTGGTGCAAGGACAGCAAAGGTTACAGTGATACACAAGGTGTTAATATTGTTACCTTTTCTATGATGCATTATGCTGTCAGTGGTCAGTGGAACAGGCATAGTGGACACAGGTCCACTATGCCTGTTCAGTATGTTCTGGCTATTTTGAGTGACAGAACACTTTTTATCTACCAAAAGAAGGTACAGCCATGGCTTTTCCATTATCGCCCCATTGCTAACTTTTATATGGAAGCTTTTGAGCAACATACTCTAGATTCCTTTACTTTAAAACCTGAAGTTCTCTGTTAGGTACATTGACAATGTTTTTGTTATTTGGCCCCATGGCTGCCAGACTTCAGACACCTTCCTTATACACCTGAAGAAACTCTCAATTGAAATTGAAAGTTAGAACAAACTTCCATTTCTGGATATACTTGTTACACATCTTCCTTCTGGCAGTCTTTCCTTCATATTTATCAATAAGCCTACACGTAGTGGCCAATATAAACGTATAAATTCTTATCACTGCATAGCACAAAAACTGTGTGTCTTTAACACTAAAAAATAGGGCTTTAAAGATTTCCTCCAATGAACAAGCACTTAAGCATGAATTGAAAATTATCAGCAGCACTTTCCTAAAAAAAAAAAAAATGATTACAGAAAAAAAAAATACTAACAAAATTCTTCACAAGGTTAGAATTCTTCAAAATATACTAGATTGCAATAAAACTGTACCCATTCTGTACTTTTAAAATAAATAGAATACTGTACAAATACAGCCTTAATGTCACCTTTAAACCTCCTGCAAAATTAATGCACTTTTTCAACTCCTCCAAAGGTTCCCTGACCCACACTATAGTATATTGTATTCAATGCACCTGTAATCTGCCTTATATAGGTGAAATTGGATGCACAATTCCTATTCAGATAAAGGAACATAAACATCACATTAAATTTAATAACCGTGATAAATCTGGACTTGCTGATCATGCCCTGGATACTTTACATAGAATTAACTGGAAAGGTGCCTTTTGTTACATCACACCAAAACTTGGTATGAGTACAAATTTAAGGAGGCATGTGAAATTCTAATCAACCACCCTAATATCAAAAATCTGACTTGAAGATTGCTTAGTTTCTTAGAAAAGAAACTAAACAATTCTTGGACATTCTAAAGAGTACTAGAAAGTAACATTTTAGGAATTAAAAGAGCAATGGATGCAAAAATAAAATAACATGCACAAAAGATACATTATCACATACTATTCACTTATCACACACAGAACCAAAGTCAAATTTGGCAAGCCATGTACCAGGATGAAAGATCATGTATAGACATCTGTTATTACCAGTGTAGAGCAAGATATCTAGATGAGTAGAGAAAGAAGAGTGAAAAGAAAGCAATTTTGTTTGATTATTGAAAAAATAATCATAGACAGAAAATTACATTGTTTTAATTCTATACCCAAGCTTAAGCAAAGAAAGTTTGTATTAAAGAATTTTCATGACTAGGTTACTTATATATAGGGCTGTTGACTTCCTATCAATTGTCTTAGTATCCATCATGCACAGAACCCTTCCTTTCTGACATGTCTATTGCTGTGTAATATGGGAAAGGTCACTACCCAGACAGGTTTCAATCTTTATTGAGGTCTCTTCAGTGGGAATATACTGGAGTTGAATTACTATTATATGGACAACTCCATGGAGTCCATATCTTGGTCACAGACTCATTGAGGGAGACCCTAAATGTTATGCCAAGCATTAACCAGCATTTGCACAATAACCATTATATTTTGCTTTGCATTCATTCACCAACCTCATTTACCACTCTCCAGAAACGAAGAATACCCCTAATGCTTTTGCCACACTCTTGCTAAATTTCCAGGGACATAAAATTTCCTCTGTATCAATCTTATAAAAATCTTTCAGTAATTTGTATATCTCTATCATGTCACACCCTTTGTCACCTATCAACCAATTTCTATAACCCTCAGATCTTCAGTCTTCATACAGAGCATTCCTTAGACTTGCTACCATCTTGGTCATGGTCTCTGAATCCTTTTATTCATCCCCAAGAAGTCAGGCAACCAGAGCATAGTAGTTCCAGATGGATGGGTCTTATCAGAGCCTTATAAAAGGTATAATAACCTACTTACAGGGTGTTTCATCATTCGCAAACAGCTGAATATTTCCTCTCAAATCATTTGCTATATCATTAACATACAAATTAAATAGTAATGGACCAAGGGCAGAGTCCTGTGGTCACGTCTTCTACTTCACTTTACTCCTGAATAAATGTCTGTCTAGTATCTCTCTATCAACCATCCTTTTATCCACATCACATCAATTTCATATACATCTCCATTTGCTGAAATTTATGGATCAGAATTTCATGTGGTATCCTGTTAAAAACTTTGTAAAGTCTAACAGTATTACTACATAGCCATTACCTTTATCCAACTCAGCAGTCATTTTATTATAAAAAAAATTTACTGAGGCATGACCTAACCTTAACAAAAAAATGCTGTACCCCATTCCTATCCACCCATTTCTGGAATTTTCCTTTAACCAACTTTTCTAATACCTTGACCACCATTCTTGAGATGCTGATAGATTAATAATTTTCTACTCAGTCTTGCAGTTCCTTTATGAACTGATATACCATCTAATCTCATCCTATACACCACCCCAGTTCATCTCACTATTTCCACATCAGCTCTTGCCTCTCTTGTTACTGTAATATATCTGCCTGGATGATTATATCCTTATAAGGTGATCACTTAGTAATTTAACTCTTTCATCTGCTTCATTTCCCCTACTCTGCTATTGGCATTTGTCAAAATTATTCTACTATAATTATTCTTTCTTTTACTTGCCCCATATCAAATGAACTCTATGGAATTACCATAGAGTTCATAGGCTTGCTTAGCTAATTTCCTCATGTACTCTGATTTTTGCTTTCTTTACAATACTGGTCATCCTTCTGACCTGTGCATTGTACTGCTCATCTGCCCATTAATCATCTTTCTCTTTGAATTCCCTCCATAGACTTTTTTGTGGAGGGAATGATACTGTTCATCCACTTAACCCTTACTTGAGTTATCGTTATGAGTATGTATGCAGTTTACTATTACCTCATTCAAACACTAATCTCCCATATCAACATCCAACCCTTGTAGTTTCTCATGCCATAGCATTTCTTCAAGCAGATTCCTAAGTTTGTCATGCTTACCCATTCTGTAATTCAACATATATCCCTTAACTGAAAATTCTACACATTTAGCCACCTCCTAGGTTGAGAATGCACAGTCATTTATCATTTGGCAGCAATATGGTCATCTTGTTTACAGACAAATCTTCTGATGCACTTACTAGATCTAGAACTCACAAATTGCTAATACCCTCCATCACATGCTTCCTCAGGTAATTATTCCTTAATAGCTGCATAATTTCCATTTCCTTCTTCCCATGTCAGCTTTCCTCCTTCCAGTCTTCTTTTCTCATAGTTGAAATCACCCATAATAATTACTAACCATCCACTGATTAAAGGTGTTTGGTAATGCATACAATTCACATCATTTACTGGTCTATAGGCAATCAACTATGTATATTTTGTACTGTTTGGCTTCTATTTCTCCTCAGGTTAGGCTGAATTCTCTATTTTCACTGACCTCCAGCTGAACTACTAATCCTTTTGCCTGTAGTTCAGCTATTAACAGTGTCTGTTCTCCCAATCCTTTTTTTACTCTATGGTCACTGTTTCTGCAGCCAAGAAGAATTAACCAATGTCCCCCCCCCACACCTTTTCTTTGTTCTGAATGCTCTTGGCATTGTGTGCATAAAGCACAATAGCCCCTAGGCCCACAGCTATCTTATGCTTCAAATAACTACCCCATTCTGAGTATTTATCAGCAATACTATCTCAGGCATTTTGTGTACATTCTTATGCTCTCAGACCTTCATTTGCCTCTTTATATCAGCTGCTCTCTCTCTCCAGTGACTGAAACTCCTCTACTCTGCTTCTTCCCTAATAGAAACCTTCTTTGAGACCTGTATGCAAATCAGTCCTGTCATCAAATTTCACATTTTAAAATTTGACTACATCACTCTACTTTAAATAGGCTGTCATTCAAGAAGTTTATCTTCACAAGTTTATTACTGTAGCTACTCCTTCCCTTTCTTGAATTCTGTTGCTTGAAAATGACATCTTATGGCTATTATTTAACAGTATCTCATTTTAGTCTTTTTTTCATCATCATCCGTAGTTCTAATAGGCACTCACAAAAAAAAAAGTTTTTGGGAGGAAAAAACCTTGCCACCTTATGAGACTGGCTAACTCACCTTCAGTTGAAAAGCCCTGATAAAAGTTCTTTGTGTCCTAGACAGGATTCAAACCCCAGGTCTTTCCAACCAAAGGGCTTCGTCTTGATTGATCTATGGAGTCTTTGTTTCAGTTGTGCCAGTTGCGTTGACATGGTACTTCTCCTGTTCTTCCTAGTTCCACTTCTTTTCCGTTGCTAATGCCTATCTCCAGTTCTGCTGACACTGAATTTGAGTTTCTACCATAGCTGACTCTTCACCATTCACCCTGGTTCTCTGACAAGAACAGTAGAGCCTTATTATTCTCACTATTTTTAGCAATGAATCATGGCATTTTCATATGCCTTAACCAACATGAAATTTCATCATGTTTTACTACTTTTTTTAAAATTAATACAGAATAATATGACAGCTACAGCTGCTAGTCCACTAGATAAATGATGATATGTGCAATGCACTGAACAAAAGATCCAACTTTGTTTCACAAAGAAATAAAATTTATTAAAACAGTTGCAATGCAAACTGAAGAAAGATAAATTAATGTTTACAGCTAACCTAATAATAAAAAATTAATTACAAGATTGAAAACATAAAAGAATTTTTTTGCTGAGCCTCTACTTTACACTGCATTCTGTAAAACTAAAATATTCAGACAGTGTATTACATCATAAGTCAGATATGTAACACAGGTTTGGGTGTAATCTTCAGGATGTATTACTTAACCATATTATTGAAAAAAAGAAGCTGCAGATTACTGTAACTTATGTCTGGTAGAGATTATCTTCTGACCACTGTCTTAGAACACATGATATTCTCCAGCTGGTCCATGCTACTGTCCCACAGTAACACATTATATCACCTCCAGCACAAAGCACTTTCCTCATTTAAGTAATTTGCATATTTATGCAAAATTCTGCTGATAGGTATAATTTGCATTGATAGATAATATATTAAGTGCTTTTAATTCTTGCCTGTAAGATAAGAGGGAAAGCAAAGTGCCATTGATGCTGTGGTTACCATTGAGAATGGGACAGAGATTTATATGACATTTCTGACAAAGAGTTTCAGAAATAAGATCCTTGCTGATATCGTCACCAGACATCCTGTATTTAACTGAATCTGATTATTTTATATTAATATTTATCAAATGTAAAACTCAGCTATTTGGTTTTATCTGAAAGGATCTGGAAAATTCCTTTAACTCCAGTTTTAACTTTAGTTTTCCTTTATTTTAACTTTGATTTACTTTACTTGATACAGAAGTCAGATTTTAACCATGTCAGTTTTTAATATATCTGAATCTAAATTTGTAAGTGTACATTTCTCCCCCCCCCCTCTCTAAGATATCATTCGGATACATTTTGCTGTTGATGAAGTTTCTGATGTTCAAGAATTATCTTCTCTCATGAGAATGTGTCAAGCTTCTCATTTTCCTCTGAAATTAGAAATACATATGTTGGACATCGCTTCTGTTGGAATTAAACATATTTTTAAACTGTTAAATTTTCTTCATGCTGAGGTAAGTTAATTATAGAAATCAAGAAAACTTTGAATAATCTGTGGTGAATCACCTAAAACTATTTGTTATTATTTTCTGTGCATGTGTTGAACATTTTTAACACGATTATTTTAATTAATGAAAATTAAATTGAAAATGGAAACTTTTACACTTGTATTTTGCATATGTTTTATAAATAACGATGCCCAGTTTGGTTGGTTGAATGGAGAGAATATCCATTTTCTAATCAACAGGCTGTGGTGATTGGACTTCTCCCATGGCATAGGAAGACAATTCTTGTTGCCTAATTTGAGAAAGTTGAGCAACAAGACAAGTGTCACCTGTCTTGTTGATTACATATTATTTTGTTTACTCTTTGAATTTTGAATTATTTTTTATTTTGAATTTTGAATACATAAATAAAATTAATAGTCAGATGTTTTAAAATGTCTTTCCGAAAAAAGTTGAAGATCTTTGCATGCAGTAGTCACCCAATTGGTTCATATCTTTCAAAGACAACAGGTATGGAGTGCTTTCAGAATGGATGACATCTTGGCATGGGAGAAAAGTGCAAGCCATTAATCATATTTTAATGTTATATACTCATGATGCAACCTAATGGAAATCTCAGTTTGCTTTAAATCAGTGACATGAGTGATGATTGTGTGCGACTTCCCAAGATTAGGAAAAATAATTCTTATCTCTTGCCCAACACCCATAGGGGCACCCTTTTTAGGATTTTTAGGCTGCCAATCTAATATCTTTGAATTATTCTTGTGTGTAGTTTATGTGCATTATTACAATTTTCCCAGTCTATAACTTGTTGAATTGGATTTAAATGGTATTGATGCGAACACAGATTGATAAGAAAATAACTATTTATTAACTAACAGCTAATATTTCGCTGGTATTTTATCCAGCATCTTCACAGCACACAAACAAGGTTTGTTACAAATGTGCAAGACAACCACAGTTCGGTGTAACAATGGGGCTAGTATAAGTAATTGCAGTATGCAACACAAGACTAAAGTCTTAATACTGTGGCATCTAAGTTTAAAAAAAAAAAAGGTTATAATCCCCATAAGATAAAATGCTAAATCCATTTTAAAAATTTTATGGAATTTACAACCGTGTTAAAAAAAACTTTTATTATCCTGACGTTTCGATCTTCACATCAAGATCATCATCTGGAGCATACATAAATATACAGGACAAGCTGAGTTATATCATTAACTGTAACTGTAAGCTAGAGAAACAATGATTTGATCACATGTTATTCTACTGACATGACCTCTGGTGGGGAAAAAAAAATATGTGTGTGTGTGTGTGTGTATATATATATATATATATATATATATATATATATATATGAAAGAATGATCATTAACTCGGTTAACATAACATAAACTATTAGTGTTTTTATATTAAAACCTTTTTACTTAAATCTCGGTTCTAGTCATTCCATTCTTCATAAAAAAAAAATGTGTATATATATATATATATATATATATAAATAAATTACATCAAGCTAAATTCTATTTTACGATGACAGGAATAATCATTCTTTCAGATGGTTTTCTTTCAGAATCAATTGGTGTCCTATTTTTAGTATTACAATTCTTATTTTTGATTTACAAAACCGGATTTTCTACAGTCCTGTTTATAGTTGTTCTTAGTGAGGAAGGTTCTGTGGGTCGAATATATACCTTCCATATGTTTGGGATTTTTAGACCATCATTATTGTTCAGATTGGGGTGGTTGATAATAATCTCACAGGCTTCCATGAATTTCCGTTCATCCCATGTTTTAGTGTAATGTAGACAGCTAGTGGTTTTCCAGTCAATTCTGTGTAAGGTATTCAGGGCATGATCAGAAAGGCCAGCTTCACCATAATTATTATATTTAATGTGTCGTTTATGTTCCTTTTGTCTAATAGGAATTGTGCATCCTGTTTCTCCTATATATGGTATGTTACAAGTACAATAAATCTGGTATACTCCAGGGTGAGCTAGTGGAGGGAGTGGTTCTTTGGATGAGTTGAGTAAGCTTTTTTAATTTTGCAGAAGGTTTAAAGGTGGCTTTGAGGTTGTACTTTTCTTGTACTCTGTTTATTTTGTCTTATATTCCTTTAATGTAGGGAATGGTTATAGTTTTACTGTAGTCTAGTTTGTCTTTGTTTTTTATTGTGGTTTTGTAGAGAATTTTGTTAATAGTGTTTTGGTTGTATCCGTATTTTTGTAAGTACCTACTGATAATTTTAAATTAGTCTTTCAGTGTCTGTTCACTGGAACAGATCGTCTGAGCTCTGATTTTTTTTTTTTTTTTAGCGTGTTGATGACACCTAGTTTTTGTGTTTTGTGGTGGTAGGAGTTTATGTGCGTATATTGTCCCTTATGTGTCGATTTTCGGTAAGCAGTGAAGTAAAGATTGCCAGAGGGAAGACGTGTGACAAGTGTATCTAGAAACAGAAGTGTGTTGTGTTTTTCAATTTCAATTGTGAACTGTATGCGTTTGTGTTGTTTGTTTAGGTGGCTAAGTGTTTAATGTCTGGCGGCCATGGGACCAGATCGTGAAAGCCAATGTATCTAAGCCAGACTTTGGGTTTTAGAGGGGTGGAATCTAGGACAAGTTGCTCAAAATGTTCCATGTTGTAATAACTTACTTACAAAAAAAATGGATACAACCAAAACACTATTAACAAAATTCTCTACAAAATTACAATAAAAAACAAAGACAAACCAGACTACACTAAAACTATAACCATTCCCTAAATTAAAGGAATATCAGACAAAATAAACAGAGTACAAGAAAAGTACAACCTCAAAGCCACCTTTAAATCTTCTGCAAAATTAAAAAAGCTTACTCAACTCATCCAAAGACCCACTCCCTCCACTAGCCCACCCTGGAGTATACTGGATTTATTGTACTTGTAACATACCATATATAAGAGAAACAGGATGCACAATTCCTATTAGACAAAAGGAACATAAACGACACATTAAATATAATAACTATGGTGAAGCTGGCCTTTCTGATCATGCCCTTAATACCTTACACAGAATTGACTGGAAAAACCACTAGCTGTCTACATCACACTAAAACATGGGATGAACGGAAATTCATGGAAGCCTGTGAGATTATTATCAACCACCCCAATCTGAACAATAATGATGGTCTAAATATCCCAAACATATGGAAGGTATATATTCAACCCACAGAACCTTCCTCACTAAGAACAACTATAAACAAGACTGTAGAAAATCCAGTATTGTAAATCAAAAATAAGAATTGTAATACTAAAAATAGGACACCAATTGATTCTGAAAGAATGATTATTCCTGTCATCGTAAAATAGAATTTAGCTTGATGCAATTTATATATATATATATATATATATATATATATATTTTTTTTTTTTTTCTTTCCACCAGATCACGCCAGTAGAATAACGTGAATAACTTATATAAATATGTATATTTATATTTATGCTCCAGATGATGATCTTGATGTGAAGATCGAAACATCGGGATAATAAAAAAGTTTTTTAACACGGTTGTAAATTCCATAAAATTTTTAAAATGAATGCTGATCACCGTGTAACCCTAAAAAAAAAAAAGAATAAAATGCTAAATGCTACCCAGAAATCCCCCCCCCCCCCCACTATCTACCACAGAAGACTACAACAAAACTATCACCATCCTATATATTAAAGGCACATCTGAAAAGATATCTAGGGTGCTTAACAAACACCAACTATGCACCGTATTTAAACCTTATGTGAAATTGGCAACTCTCATTCGTTCACCTAAGGACAGATTCACTCCTTTATCACATCCAGGAGTCTATGAAGTGCCCTGTTCTGGTCATTGAGCCTACTACAGACAGACAGGAAGAACTGTGGACATCCGCCTTAGTGAACACAAAAAATATATCCGGCACTTTTGCTATGGCAAGTCGGGTCTGGCAGACCATGCTTTGGATACCTCAGCACACAGGATCAGTTGAAAAAAAAACAAAAGTACTGCACAGAAGCTTCTACAAGTCAGAGAGGTTGTTCCTGGAATCAACAGAAGCCTTAAAACATACTCCAAACCTTAACAAGTATGGCTGTATAAATCTACCAAAGATTATTTTAATTTTTTTTTTTCAAAACTTTGGAGTACTGTTTTTTTTTTTTTTTAAACTTAGATGGCACTGCATTAGGACTTTAGTCTTGTGTTGCATGCTGCAATTACTTATACTAGCTCCACTGTTACACCGAACTGTGGTTGTCTTGCATTTGTAACAAACCTTGTTTGTGTGCTCTGAAGATGCTGGATATAATACCAGCGAAATATTAGCTGTTAAGTTAATAAATAATTATTTTCTTATCAATCTGTGTTCGCATCAATACCGTTTAAATCCAATTCAACATGTGTGAAGAACACATAAGCCTATCCATGCAGTTTATAACTTGTGTTTAATTCATTTCTTGTGCTGTCTTAATTCCATTAAATTATATGAAATTGAACATCACATTTGGAAAAAAATATGTATATTCAAGTTCTGAAAAGAATTGAATAACTCAGATTCCAAACCCATCTTCTTCTAGCCCTTTTTATAACAATTTATGGTTATAAGCTTCCTGCATTTGCCTCCATCTTTCTCTGTTGAAGGCTTCCTGATGCCAACATCCAGCTAACCCATATAACTAAAAGCCTTTTATTCACCAAAGGAAGTAGGTGAGGCATTTAACTTAACTTTTGAAGACTAGTGGGTAGCTAGCCTCCATCCTTGCCAATCACAGAATAGCTGGCCCAAGACTGACGGTGACTTTGATTGGTGCTCAGGGAAGAGATTACAGCAGATGACTGCCATCTTGTGGTCTCTAACACCATATATTGTCTGAAATAGTGCGAGTACTATGGTTGATTTTTTTTTTTTTTTTTTTTTGTGGAGTTTATTCGATGAACCCCCCCCCCCTGAAGTTTATGGGGGAGGGGGACCATGTACTCACACCAGAAATTGACCAGTTCAGGAACTGGTTGGAAAAAAGGATTAGAAAAATTCTTCTAGTCACTGACTTAGTATTTAGAATGGTCTTTCTTTGTGTGGCCCAAAACTATGAATGCAAATGCCATTTCCACAGGACTACTCAGGTGGCAGCCATAAACTTCAATATATAAATGTTACTGTATAGAAAAAAAGTAGTTTGTGAACAAGCAAGACTACAGAGTGGCAGAATCTGGAGAAAACATTGATTGACTTGGCAAGAAAAGCATGTGCTGGAGCTGTCTGTTTTTTAAAAAAAACCTTCTGGTGGACATAAGAACATACAGGAGCAGTCCATGTTGGATATAAATGAAGCACTGGTAAAAGTAAATGAGAATAATACAGTAGAAATGACTAAAGAAATAACATGCTTATATGGTGTCTTAACTAAACAAAGCCTCTGCTGAAATGTCTGGGAAAGAAATGCAAGGATCTGAGGGACAAGAGTATGAAAGAGTGAGAGGAAGAGAAAGGAAATATTTTGTTATAATTCCACAATGAGGGTTGTACTTAGCAAGAGTTTGATGAAAATCAAAATTGTTTTCTGGGAACTTCAATTAAAAATGCAAATGATGCTGTTAGAATGCAGAGATATTTTTAGGAAATGCAAATGATTCATGGAATGAAAGAGGATATGAAAGCATTACTAGAAGTAGCCAAAAACAGCAAACAAAAAAGAAATCCAGCATGAGAGAATAAAGAAAATTTTGTTCATGGTATGATAAGAATAAATTAAACATTGACCATGATGGAAAATGAGTTGATACAGAGGTAGTGTGAGAACAGAGTTGTATACTTTGTAGATGTTTAGTGATTTTGACAGATTACTATGAATGTTGAATTCCAATTAATGAATTTGATGTTAGGTGAATAGAGAAAGTGTTGGTTAGTGAGGTGAGCAGAATCAGGAGAAGTAAAGCTATAAAAATGTAAACGTAAAAAGTATGTGCAGGCATCCTTGAGAGGCAGGTGAATGTGAAAATGAGGATGATCATTAAATGGGCAGAGGTACTGTTTAATAGTATGGGCCTAAGAGGATATTGAAGTGCATCTATACTAATGCCAGAAGCATCTGGATTGTGGGGAGAGATTTTAGTATTGGCTTTGCAAAAAATTTTAGGCACTAGTGAGACTTGGTAAGATGGAGGATTTAGTCATGGGGGACAGAACATTGTATTTTCAGGAAAAACATACGAAACATGACCTGCTACTACCTCCTGGTAGTAGCAGGTCATGGAGGCAATGCATTTGGATTCATCTGTTGCAAGATAGAACAGAAATGGAATTTATACAGCTGCTGTGAGAGATAATTGTTACTTAAAAATGTTTAGTGTAATGTAAACTTAATCATGTAGTACTATCATAGTACCCTGTACACTCCTTGAGGGTACATATTAGGAAAATGATGATGATGAATACATTTTTTTGTGGAGGTGCAGTTGTGAAAAATCCATTTATAAATGAAAGTAATAAAGTGGGCTTGGTTGGCTGAGGTTAGTATATCCATTCTGTTGCCAGTAAGCATCCATACCCATGGCAGGCCTGAATCCTGCCATGGGTATGGATGATTGAGGCGGGAGATTAATTTCATTGCCCAGTTTGAGACCACTGCCTTGCTTGTTGGAGGCGTGGCTTCAAAGTTTGGTCTCTGGACCAGGTTTCTGGATTCTGTTAAAAAAAAAAATAATAAAAATACAAAAATAGAAAAAAAAAATAGTCCTCCCACACAGTACTAATCTACAACAGTTTACGGTATTTTGTAAGTGGGAATTAAAAAAAAAAAAAAAAAAAACACCCACTAAAGCTATTTTAATAAAATTAAACTCTTAACATAAAGATATTTCAGTTTCTGTTTCTCAAACTATCTTTAGTGTGGAGCATACAATGAAAAATTCAAATACAACACATTCAGACTACATGCTATAGCACATTACAATGTTATTCATACAATTGTGAGAGTACCAAGTCCTAAGCTGTTACACTATTAGGATCCTTAAAAAATAAAATGACATGTTGGCTAATAATTTCACCAATTTTGGACATAGATAGTCCACTTTTGAGATTTAGCAAAATAAATCTTATTTGGCAATCTAAGATGAGGTTGAAGAACCTTAGCAATCTTTGAAGAGGCATTCAAATTGGTAGATGCTTCTGTTAGTAATGTTACATCATTCTAAAGAATGACATAGCCAGTGTTATTAATCCTATGTTCTGCAGTGCTGGACTTGGATACTTAAGTAATGTTGAGCGCCTGTTTATGGTGGAGGATAATTCCCGGTGATGATACTGATCCTTTTCATTCTTCCTCTTTTCTTTGCTCTATTTCTCCTGAGTCTAGATCACTAATTTCTCCAATTTCCTCCTATTCTTCAGACCATTATTACTGATACCAGTGATAGTGGTCTGAAGAATAGGATAGTAAACACCTTATACTGATTTGTTTGCTGTAGTGAGACTTGTGAACATCCAGAAAGGCACATCCTAGTAGACTTGCATTACTTTGGCCTCTGCTTTGTCAGAGGCCAAAGTAATTGGCAGTCCTGGATGGACCAAGAAGGATCACTTGAGTAATGGGCTTTCCTACAAGGGTAAGTGGTGTTGCATTTAGTAGTTTTCTACCTCAGGTCAAGAGACAGAACCCAGTGCTGGTATAGTGTTCCACTTCTGAGTGCATTTATTGCTTGCTGGATAGTGGGTACCCATGTGTGGCTCCATGTTGAGTGACTGGGGATCTCTGGTGCCAAACCAAAGAGCATGAATCCTTCATCCTCAAATTTTCCAAGTCCATCACAAGGCTCCATCCAAGTATATTATGTATCATAGATATATAATTTGATAACAGAAACCAGACACGAATCTCTCTCTCTTTCTCACACACACAACTATACCAGATTTCTCATCATCCATGCAACAGGCAAAAAAAAAAAAGTTAATAGAGAAAATGTTACCCATCTTTATTCAAGAAGGGTTTAGAAGAACTAGCAGGATCTCAAAAAATATTTTTAAAAAAATAGTGTTTTGGTGATGTTCTTGTTGAAACATCATGCCAGCAACACTCAAAAAATACCCGCAGGTAATATTAGTGAGGAAATATCAGTTACAGCATAAAATACTCAATATTTTTTGAAGTATAATATTGGGATTTAGCCGACCAAATTGTATTCTTATGTATTCTTATTGGCTTAAACCAATATACAAAATGATGGTACAACATGACAAAATTTCATGTCATGTTGTACCATCATGAATCAGAACTGGGGGCGTCCAGGGCGAACAGCGAAAAGTCAGCTACTGGAAAAAATCTGAAAGCACACTCCAACTCAACATCACCAGGGTTAAAGATCGGTACTATCAACATAAGAAGCCTGAATGACAAAGAAATGGAGCTAGCTGAGGAATTAGATAAGTACCAGATCGACATAATAGGGGTGACTGAAACAAAAAAAAAAAAGACAAAAACTGGTGAGATCTTTCTAAGCAATAAATACAAAATGTTATATTCAGGCAATAACAATCAGGGAAAAGGAGGAGTAGCTATAGTATTCAGCTAATCTTGAATGGCAGGCAATATCAAGTAAAGTGATGTGGGCAAATATCAGAATGGGGAATTAGACAATGAGACTTATTTGTGCCTATGGTCCCACAAAAGGTTCTACTAAGGTAGAAGTGGAGGAATTTTTTGATGCTTTAGAAAAAGCAACTGACACAATGAAAAAGGAAAAGTTGGTCCTTGTTGGGGATCTGAACAGCAGAGTAGGAAATGATTGTCAGACATACAAAAATATATTGGCAAAATTTGGAGAAAAGATCAAAGCTAATAATAATGGCAAATACCTGTTTGGATTTCTGCTCAGCACATGGACTGGTTATTACTAACACAATGTTCCAACATAAAAATATGCAAATTCACATGGAGAGAAGAGGCAAAGAATAAGAAAAGTCTCATTGACTGTTATTGTTGATAGTGATATTTTCTCCCTGGTGCAGGACAACAGAGTGTACAGAGGATTTGAAATTGGAAGTGATCACTATTCAGTCTTGAGCAGGATAAAATTGCATTTCATATTGAAAAGAATAACATGTAAGAAAGTTTTAAAGTGAATAAAAGTTGAGCAACTTTCAGATGTGAACTGTAGACTAAAATACACAAAACCTATTGAAGAAAAAATGAAAGAGTTTGAGAACAGGAACCAAACCTTAGAGATTCAGTGGCAAGCCTTGAAGAAAACCCTGATTGATTCAGCCAGAGAGGCATGTGGTGAGGTTTTCTGCAAGGATAGAAAAATCAGAACTCCATGGTGGACACAGGAAGTTAAAGAGACAGTGAAAGAAAAGAAGAAGCATATCAAAAGTTCCTGGCAAATAAGTCAGCTTGTGCTCTTAGAGAATACAGAGACAAATGTAAGAAAGCTAAACACTGTGTAAAACTAGCTAAACAAAAGTCATGGGAGGACTTTGGCAAGAGCATAGAAAATAAATATCAAAAAGGTGGCAAAATATTCTGGAGGTTGTTGAAGAAGCTTAGAAATGGAGGAAAGAGTTAGAGATGATAAAGGTGACATGAAAATGGGAGAAAAAGATATCCTTGAAGTATGGAGTAACTACATCGAAAAATTGCTAAATGAAACAAGCAGTATTAGCACAGTGGTAAAAAACACTCAACAGGCACAGAGTCAGAAATACATATCCATACTTGAAGAGAAAAAGCCATCAAAGGCTTGAAATGCAGAAAGGCAGCAGGATTAGATGATATTCGACCAGAAATGCTGAAGTATGGTGGTATGAAAGTCTTACAGTGGCTGCACTGCATAGTTCAAAAGGCCTGGACACAGGGGCAAATTCCTGAGGATTGGAGTAGAGCTCTCATAGTACCCATATATAAAAAAGGAAAATAAAACTGAATGTGAGAATTACAGAGGTATTTCCCTACTGAGTGTTACTGGCAAGATTTATGCAAGTATACTTGAGAAATGGTTGAAAAGAATTGTGGAAGAAAAGCTTGGTGAAGAACAAGCTGGATTCAGGCCAAATAGAGGCTGTCAGGATCAGATCTTCATTTTACAACAAATAGTTGGAAAAGCATGGGAATATAACAAAGATCTGTATTTAAGTTTTGTTGATCTGGAAAAGGCATATGACAAGGTGCCAAGAGAGAAGCTGTTCAATACTCTACAGTTATATGGTGTCAATGGGGCATTATATCAAGCAATACTTAATCTTTATTTGAGTTGTAAGTCAGCAGTTAGAATTGAAGGAAGTACAGGAAGATGGTTTAACGTTAAATATGGTGTGAGACAAGGATGTACATTATCCCCTCTGTTATTCATTATCTATATGGATCACATTATGAAGGAAAATGGTATTGGAGATATTAATGTCTGCTCTTTGCTTTATGCAGACGATGTTATACTTCTAAATAAATCTGCTACAAGTTTGCAAGATTCTTTGACTAAATTGAATAACTGTTGTAATAGATATGGTATGTGGGTCAACAATAAAAAGACAAAGACAATGAAAATAGGTAGAATCGTTGAAAATGTCAACTGCGTTGTGAACGGAGAACCTATGGAAGAAGTAAAACATTTCACCTACTTAGTCACGATTTTTAGAGAAGATGGTAAATTAAATATGGAAATAGATAACAGAATCATCAAAGCCGGTATGGTAGGAAGTCAATTGAATAACTTCATATGGAATAAGAGAGAAATTAGTCAGAACACTAAATTAGCTGTATACAAGACAGTGTTCAGACCAGTTTTAACTTATGAATCTGAGAGCTGGGTCAGAAGTAAAACACTTGACCAAAAACTAGAGACCGCAGATATGAGAGTCCTGAACAGATGGCATCAATGGCAATATCATCTAAAAAACGAGGATATTAGGAAAGAACGACATTGTCAGCATCCAGGAATGCGTTAGCAGAGTTAATCTCAGGTGGTATGGTCACTTAAACAGAATGGACAAGGAAAGATTAGCGAAACAAGTGTTTTCTGCCAGGTTGGCAGGAAAACTACCCAGAGGAAGACCACGATATGGGTGGATTGATACGGTACAAAGTGCCTTAGATGATAGAAATATAAGATCTGATAATGTTGGAGTCTTGACAAGTAACAGACTGATTTGGAAGAAAATTGTAGATAGGAAGTTAGTAATAATGTAAATTTTTCATGTAATACTATCATCTCCTGTACATCCCTTGAGGGTATACCTGTGAGGAATTTGATGATGATGATAATATTGGAATGGGATCTTCAGCAGAATTTAAAGATCAAGGAGTGAAAGGTATGAGGTGGATCCTGGTACGTGATGGCTGTAACTTCCAGCATTGGTAAAAGCAGGATATTTCAACTGTCCTGTTAGACTTTACATCCTCAATACATTAAGATGCTTTAAATATCAAAAACGCCGTGTGTCATGTCTCTGGTGGCAAAGAGGATGATGTCTTCTTTTGCAAAGAAACCCAAAATGTGTCACCTGTGAGGGCAACCATCCAGCTTATTCCCATGCATTCCAAAGATAGAAGGATGAAAAAGAAATACCAAAGATAAAAACTAAAGAAAATATCTCATATCAGGATGCGGAGAGTCAACTAGCCACAACACCTCTCCTTAAGAAAATATCAAAAATGACATACACCTACGTCTATTCCACCATCCGACAATTTCAACATACCTGAACTTTGATTATGAGTGCTTCTTTTTTGGAGTTCATTAGTTGTCCAGCCTATTGTGGTCTCACTGCCGAAATAACTCATAAAATGATCCCACTCAATGAGAACCTGATTGTCAAGAAAATTATGGAGGTGGGGGGGACACCAGATGGTCATACAGAAAAAAAAAAAAATCAGATACTTCTGTTTCTACTAATTATAAACTAAGCATAACTGACTTTGACATATCAGATAATCTATTAAACATCTTTTCAAGAGGAAAAGATGGGAATTAGCCATCCATAATCAGAAATGGTAGACAAAAATAAGCTCTCATCCTCTCAGAAATCAGTCTACATGTTCAAAGAATAAAAAAATTCTTACAGTAGGAACAGTCATTGACTCTGCCAAAATATTCATATCAAAGTTCTTCTCAGATACAAACCTTTTTGTCTTCAGGAGACATTAAAAATCCAGCGAGGGCCCTACCTTAAGACATTTCACCATTATCCATAAGGACAGATCTGGAGATAAACCTACTCCTGGAGGCGTCTCAATCCTACATTTTCAGTGCACACAGCATAACACTTCCAGAGAAGTGGTAACCATCTGCCTCTCGATGAGATTTCTTATTATAGTTCATTCCATTTATTAACCACTGGATTTTGAGTTAAACAGAAATTGATCTTGATAATCTCATATTGCAACACCACAGCCCATACTTCTTATGAGTTACTTTAAGACTGCTCTCAGGGGTATAATCAACATGAATGGGCGAAGCAAGATTGTTGAGGGTATGCTTCACAATAACCACCTATCTCTTCATTAATAATGAATGCAATATGTTCTTTCATAATGCCTTCCTGTTATAATAGACTTTAAAATCTGCCATTCTTGTGAGATGTTGAAGATAATATTTATTGAGCTGATCACATCTCTGTGTTTTACACTAGATCCTCACATGAACCATACTTTCTTACACAGGTGGAAAATTCATGTGGAAAACTGATTGGGTGGACTACTTCTCATTTATAAAAAAAAAAAAAAAAAAAAAAAAAAAAAAAAAAAAAAAAAAAAAAAAAAAAAAAAAAAAAAATTAATGCTGAAGTACTCAATTGAAATTCCTGTCAATGAAGCAATAATATATGTAACAGAATTGTATTGACCCAGCAGCAACAACTGCAGTTCTAAAAACAGTCTCAATTTCCACAGTATTTAAAAAGCCATGTGGTGGAGTCCTGAGTGCCAAGAAGGGGGGCAGGGGAGAAGAGGGAAACAACATGGGATATATTTCATAGATACTCTGCTATATCCAATCTTACAGCTTTTAACCATGCTTGGGTCAAAGTATTGTTAGACATCAGAGTGAGAAACAATCTTGGATCCATTTTACACTACCTATCAATCATAGAGACAGTACAAAAATTGTATGGAATAAAATCTGGTAAGTGAAGTGTAGATGTACAACACACCATTTTTCTATTCTGGAATATAAGAGAAGTGTAGTGGCTGAACTCAAAGCCTAGAATGCTAGAATCTCAACAACAGCTTCCTTGGTTCATGAATTTTTGTTTGTTGAAAGTACGCTGAGAGAAGTTGTGGCTTAACTTCTCTACAAATGGGTTAAAGCCATATAATAGACATTCATTAAGGAGAAACTAAAAAAAAGAGCACTTTACTCTCGTGGCAGTAGGATCTGATGACATCAGTTGTAAGATAAAACAACTTTTACCAACTTCTATGAATTTCTTTCTCTTACTAAGAACAGATTGCTTACTGTGGAGGATTTTTTGGATTCTTGGCATAAATTATTTTCCACTGTCATCCCAAAACCAGGAAAAGATCCAACATAAGCAAACAGTTACTGACCTATTGCTCTGACCAGCAATAGGTCAGTAACATGTAAAATATTGGGGGAAAAAAAATCATAAATGACAGACTTCTTCTGGTAATAGAGAAATAGTTAATGGTTTTGTCATCAATTTTTGGATTATAGTTATTTAGAGCAAAGGTTTGTTTGTTAGTCAAAATTTCTTGATGAACAGATGATATAGTCTTTTAACAATAAATGATTTAATTATACCATATTTTTTTTGGAAGGACAATTTGCAGATGTTTGTATGTAATGAACATGAAAAGTAGGTTTATTCCAACTTAAGTGTTGGACATGGTAATAAAGAAATTTGATGGTTATTTGCAACTGTCAATTAAAAAACATTTTTTTATTCCAATATTCCACCTAACAGTAATAGAGGCATTGGGAAAGATAGAGATGACATGGTAAGCAAAGTAATTTGAGTATTAACATAGAATATCAAACAAGCATTTATTTTGACTATGCCTTCTGGGAACAGTCAAAGGTGGCCAATGTTTTTGTTGATTTCACTGCAGAATTAGTTTCCAAAATGTTTGCATGTATTTTTACAACTGTACTTGTTTATGTTAGGAGTATAAATTAAAGATGCCAAGAAATTATATTCTTGCTTTAATCCTTTATTCAAGTGTAATTAATATGCCTTAGTATCCCATAATGCAAAAGACATACCCCCCCCCCCTTTTGGACACGTATAATGCATAGCATTATACATGTCCTTAAGGATATGTACTTTGCATTATGGGACACTAAGGCAAGTGATGTGAAGTCATTAGCTTCTATATACGAGTTGCCCAATCCTGAAAATACTTCAGGTGCAAACTTTGTTTGCTTACACTTGGATAAAGGGTTAATCCAAGAATATAATTTCTTGGCTTCTTTAATTTATAGTGTAACTAAGTGGAAAAACTTCCATCAACTATCTCTAACCCAGAGTATTTTAATAATAAGGTGTGACACCTTTTGGCTCATTATATGAAAATATGACTTTTGCATTACTTCTTGAAGGTATTTGAGAAAGAAGATTGAATAGGGTTTGACGAGAACGGACGTGTTATTTTAGACTGAGCCTGATTACATTGCATACAAGGTTTCTCAGTATTCTCACATTGCACTGGTGATCACTGTGATTCCTACTGTCTCCCCCTCTGCACAAAATGTGTAAGAGGTCAAATGGCTGGATGAGGACCAGTGGTGGATTTAAGGTTTTATAGGGAGGTAGGTTTCTAAACTGTGGCCAAGTGAAATATTGATACTCCTTTTCCCCAATTAGTAGGTTGAAACAAGACATAATTTGATAGTAGACCAACTCAGTCTACAGGACACTTGCTGGCAGGCTTCAAGCCCTGCGGGATTATATACTGCTAGTAGGCCATCTAGGTCTACAGGATACTTTGCTGGCAGGCCCCTAGCCCTGCAGGATTATTTATACCACTATTAACCAATTTCTGCTGGCAAGAAATTGCCACTTTGACATGGAAAACATCAAAGAACAGATCCTTAATAAGGAGCAGTCCCTAGAGGTACTGAAACTCATAATAGGCAAGTTAGAATCTGACTGGCCAGGATTTATAAAACAATATATCCACTCTAATGATCAGGATGGAGAGGAGGAGAATGAGATCTCACAAGATGAACTCATTGCTGCTCTGTCACCAAAATCCCCTTGTCAAAACATCTCTCAAGGGGAGCACTCTAACAAAAGAACTATAGAAGACCAGATGGATGAAGACATACCAACATCAGATGTCCCGAGGAACATTGAAAAAGTTCCACCAGTTATACTAAGGGACAAGAACAAATGGACCATTGTCACATCAGCCATTAGGGAAAGCAAAATCTCATATTCCTGGGCTAAAAATCAAGATGGAGTCAAAATCCAGCCAACCTCAGTCACTGACTACAGACAGCTGACAAGATTAATGGATAACAAAAGTCTTCCATATCACACTTTTGCTTTACCCAGTGAAAATCTCAAAGTAGTACTTCATGGAGTGTACTACTTTGAGATTATATTAAGGTGTATGTTAAGGAGTACAGCATTAGAATTCAGTTAAAAAAAAAAAAAATTAAGTCTCAGAAATGGATTTTTGTCAATATCAATACTACATGATTGTGTTTGTTTGCATTATTGCTAATCTTGTATCAACAATTTCCCTCCAAATTAGTCTATTACTTGTTAGCACTCCAATATTGTTGTATCTTACATTTTGATCTTCTAAGTCACTTTTGACTGATCCATCTAGATCATGGTCTTTTTCTTGTCATTTGACATCAAACACTGATTTTGGTAACCTTTCCTCTTCCATTCTGTTTAAGTAACCATACAATCATAGATTAGCCTTGCTCACACATTCTTGAATGCTAACAATATCAATTCCTTCCAAATATCTTCATTTTTAATATGATTCTGCCATTGATGCCATCCTTTCAGGCTCTTGATTTTTCCCAGAACTGTCATATTTATGGTCTCTAATCTTTGATCCAGTGCTTTATTTCTAACCCAACTCTCAGATCCATAACTTAAACCTGGTTTGAACACTATCTTGTACACTGCTAGTTTAGTATTTTGACTAAATTCTCTCTTATTCTATCTAAATTTTTTTACAGTTGACCTCCTAAAATTCCAGCTTTGTTAACCTCCCTACTGGCCGATGTGGATGACATAGTGACACCAAATTGCACTTCTTATCCATGTTATTCAATGGGCGTTAGAGCTTTGTATCCAGATTTAGCTGAATGTCTATAGACGTCGTGGCCGGTTGGGGGGGGGGGGGGGTAATTCTGCTGTCTATTTTCATATTTCATTTACATCTTCACTAGAAATTGTTCCTAAATAGCTGAAATATTTTACTTGTTCTATAGACCAGGGGTCGGCAACCTTTTCAGACTCGTGGGCCACATTCAACTTTTATTTTTAATAATCAGGCTGCAAGCGTTTAATTAATAGAAAATAGTGAATGAAAAATACTCAAGGCATCAGTTTTTATTATATCAATCTTAATAAAAACATAGAAATATTTAAAGTATGAGATATGAAACAAGCATGAAAAATCATCACATAAAAACAAAGTAATATAGTTTTATGCATCACAATAGGTATGTCTCCCTATTAATGTGACTTTTGTGATTGTTTTCCCTTAGCCAAATTATCTAGATCCACTTTATAACCTGAGATGTAAATTCAAATCGAAGCATGAAAATTTCTAAAATTCATGGCAGAAAATGCTTGTTTGCAAATGTATATGTGCTTTCAAATGCGACTATCATCTTCTTTGCGAAACTGATTAATCCTTCAAATTTTTTGGATATTTTCTAATGAGAATGCGTTCTTTAATATTTCATTATGTTGCAATTCCAAAACTTCCATCAGTAGTCGGTTTGGTAGGTCATCAATGTCGACATTAAAAAGGTTCAATATCCACAAATCTTATTGAAAAATTCCATTTTGTAAATCTTCAATAATACCAACAAAAGTTTCCTTTTGTGTTTGCCATCCAACCGTAGGTGCCGATTTGCAGCATATATAATGATGTAGATTTTCTTCCATCAGATATTTCTTCAACAGATATAGTTTGCCTTTAAAAGCTTTTATGTCAGAAAACAGTTCTGTTAGTAATTTGCCTTGGCCATGCAGGTTCAAATTAAGTTCATTAAGGGACGTAATATCTACCATAAATGCAAGAGATATAATCCATATTTTATCCAATAATTGTGAGACAGTATTTTCGTGTTTTGTCATGAAAATATTTATTTCTTCACATAAATTAAAAAATATTTTTAGCACAGCACCTCTACTTAACAATCTAGCATTTGACTAGTAGATAATGTCCTCTTGAAATGTCCATAATGTCTTTTCTTGATGATAAAATTTTATGGGCCACAAGCCATGTAAGTATGGTCAACTTTTTATGGGCTGCCATAAATGCACATTTGGGCCGCATGTGGCCTGCAGGCTGCCGACCCCTGCTATAGACTTTTCTATGTTCCTACCTATTTTTGAAGTTTTGGTCTTTTTATTGCTAAATTTCATGCCAATTTATTATTTAGTTTAGTTGAGAATCCTGGAGACTTGTACTGGATGTGTTGAGGAGTACATCTGCATAAAGCAAAGATCTAAGATTCATGTATCCAATTCTAATAACATGTTTAATACTACTTTCTTTATTAATACAATCAATATTAATGATGAATAAGAGTGAAAATAATGTGCCCCCCTTGTGTTCTTCTTCACCCATAGTCTATGTAACCATTGGGGCAATGTAAAGGTGACAGTATAACATACTCTTTCCAGGTGTTTCTGTCTTGGAATCTCCCTAATAAGGTGGAAAATGAAGAGTTATTCCATTTTCTAATATTCTCTGTCTAGGTGATTCTAGGTTACTCCTGGTGTTTTTTACTAGATGTCAAGCCCTTGAGTGCTATTTTAAGTAAGTCATCAGATCTAGCTATGGCCCCAGCCATCAATCAGAGCTGTTTCTGATTGATGGCATTTTAGTGATGATATTTTCTTTTATTCTGACAGTGGAACAGATTTTCCTTCTACCCTCATCATTTGCCATGTGATACTATTTGCTATGTAATATACTATACATGTGCTATGTATAGTATCTTAAGTTTTCTGCAGCACTTCATCTCAAAAGCCAATAGTCTTTCTCATTTTCTTTTAGTAATGTCCAACTCTCATTGTATAAGGCAGAGTTTAACAAGAGCATCAATAAGATAGTCTTGTAGTTAGCAGTATTTATTGTCCCTCCAAAGTGGCCATAACCTCTGAAGGACAACAGTTGCTTTAGCAATGCATTCTTTATTATCATGTTTAGACAACCATTTCTGTGTTGTAAGTTTCCCAAGTAGGTGAATCTTTCTACTACTTTCAGTTTTCCATCATTAACTGAAATTTTCATTGGATTACTGCCTGAAGACATTTTTGATTTGTGAGTGCTGATCTTTAATCCATAATCACAAAGTGCCTTAGAAACACTCTGTTACTTATAACTGATGTTCATGTTCTGCTATTAAGTCAATGTCATCCATAAATCTGAGACTATTTATTTTTATACTCAATATTTTACATTGAATCATCTTCCTGTATTTTACTTCAATTCTAACTGATGACTTATATATAGACCACATTGTATAATTGCAGTGTTTTGAAAAGCTTTTCTCTAGGCACCTTGTTGTATCCCGTTTCCAGATCTCTGAAAATTAAGTGCAGATCTTGGTATATTCCTATGATTTTTCAACTATTTGTTGTAAAGTGCAAGTCTGATTTTGACAACTTCTAATTCTTTCCTACAAATTTTCTTAGCCTTTTCTCATTTATGCTTGCATAAATCTTAGTTGGAACAATTAGTAAACAAATTCCTCTATATTTTTCACATTTAACTTTATTCTCTTTGAGATAGGAACTATGAGAACTGTACTCTAATCTTCTAGAATTCAACCTTCTGACCAGGCCCTCTGAATTATGCAGTTTATCTACTGCAAAACTTTTATACCTCTATATTTGAGCATTTCTGGTTGAGCATAAATGAAAGAATAACTACTGAATGTAGATTGTTCAACTGATGAGTGTCCATTTTGCTAAAAGGTATCAACCTGGTGTATGCAACCTTGAACTCACTGCTATCCCTTCACTGGATGAAGAAACTCAGTCCTATAAGGAGGTTTGCACAAATCGAACAAGAATTCTGCAATAGGAACTGATGGGATATCAGCACAGATGCCAAAAGAGTTTCAGCTGAATTGGCTATTCCTTTGACCAGGCCATTTAATGAGTCTCAGAGCAGCGAAGATTCTGCAGGAGTGGAAAGAATGTATGGTAATTCCATTGCACAAGAGTGGTGCAAAGACTGGTGTATCCAACTATCAACCAGTCAATATCTCAGGAGTGGTAGTGAAGATTTTGGAAAAGTTGGTTAGGGCTTGCATTCAAAAATGGACTGACAGAGAATCTCTACTTTGCAATGAACAGCACGGGTTTACTAAGGGAAGGTCATGTTTTAGCATCTTCTCACATTCTATAATAATGGTACCACTGAGTTAGACAAGGGGAATGGATATGCCATGATACTTCTGAACTTTGCTAAGGCTTTTGACAGAATACAGCATGGAAAACTGTTGCATAAGCCTGATAATATAGGATCAGAATCGAAAATATCAGCATGGATAAGAAGATGACTAACAGATGACTTTGTGGTATGTGGGGAGATATGTCTGCAAGATTTAAGGTAACCAGTGGTGTTACCACAAACAAGGATCAGTCTTTGGTCCATTTTTATTTAATCTATACAATAATCTATACATATGGCTATTTGCTAATGATGCAAAGATAGGCACGGTAATCAGTAATATGGTTGTTATGCAGCTTACAGAATGATTTCAATAGGTTGCATTTTGGGCATGTGAAAATGGTTGTTGTTCAGTGTTAGTAAATGTAAGGTCATGCACTGTGTGTCATGAGACATCCAGTGTCATATATTTGTGAGATTATGCTAGAAGAAATTGATCTTGGAGTTTTAGTAGATAAAAAGATGATCATGGGCCATATGGCAAATACAACTCAGAGGATAATTGGAATGCTTAAATGAATCTTATCATGTAAATATAAGGAAGTCTCTTTTTGCTTCTTTACAAAGCCTTGAAAACCTCACATGGACTATTGTGTGGAGCTCTGGTCTCCTGGTTTCTGTAGTGTTTCTGATACAGTGGAGAGAGTGTAAAGGAGTGTGTTAAAAATGTTATCAGGATTGTGGAATATGAAGACTTAAGGGTCAAAGCTGTATAACTGGAAAAGACATCCATGTAGACTTTTAAGGAATGCGGAGAGCTGACTGGAACTTCTGACCTAATGTCCAATCCTCACCTTCTCATGGAATAAGAAGGTGAGGATTGGACATTAGGTCAGAAGCCAACCAATAAGAATACAATTTGGTTGGCTAAATCCCATATTTCCTATCCATTCTCATTCATTCATTGTACTTAAAACACAATGTAAAATGATGGTACAATATGACAGAATTTCATGTGAGCTGGGGGCATGCCCTGATAAACAAGGCCCCCTCCCCACTGTTTTCGTTAGAGAACCAGAACGAAAAGTGAAAAGTCAGCTACCGCAATAAATCCCAGAACACGTCCCAACTCAACATCAGCAGAGTTCAAGATTGGTACTATCAACACAAGAAGCATCAATAGAAATGAAATGGAACTATCAGAAGAATTGGATGAGTACCTGATCAACATAATAGGTGTGACTGAAACCAAGAAGACAAAAACATGTGAGATCTTTCTAAGCAATACATACACAATACAAGATGTACAATCAGGTAAAAGAGTAAAATCTGGTAGATAAGCAAGCAGGGTTTAGAAGAAATAGAAATACTGTGCACCAAATATTAATCATCATCATCAAATTCCTGCCATGTACCCTCAAGGGGTGTACAGGATATACTACATGAAAAAAATTACATCATTACTAACTTCCAATCTACAATTTTCCTCCAAATCAGTCTGTTACTTGTCAAGACTCCAACATTATCCGATCTTATTTCTATCGTCTAAGGCACTTTTTACCGTAACAATCGACCTATATCTTAGTCTTCCTTTGGGTTTTTTTCCTGCCAACCTGGCAGAGAACACTTGTTTTTGCTAATCTTTCCTTGCCCATTCTGTTTAAGTGACCATACCACCTGAGATTAGCTCTACTAACGCATTCCTGGATGCTGACAATGTCAAGTTCTTTTCTAATATTTTTGTTTTTAATATGATATTGCCATTGATGCCATCTGTTCATGCCTCCTAATCTTTCTCAGGACTCTCATATCTGTGGTCTCTAGTTGTTGGTCAAGTGTTTTACTTCTGACCCAGCTCTCAGATCCATCAGTTAAAATTAGTTTGAACATTATCTTGTATACAGCTAATTTAGTGTTTTGGCTAATTTCTGTTATCCCATATAAATTTATTCAATTGACTTCCTACCATACCAGCTTTGTTGATTCTGTTGTCTATTTCCATATTTAATTTACCATCTTCAGTAAAAATCGTGCCTAAGTAGCTGAAATGTTTTACTTGTTCTATAGGTTTTCCATTCACAACACAGTTGACATTTTCAATGATTTTGCTTATTTTCATTGTCTTTGTCTTTTTAATTGTGACCTTCATACCATATCTATTACAACAGTTATTCAATTTAGTCAGGGAATCTTACAGACTTGTAGCAGATTTATTTAGAAGTATAACATCGTCCGCATAAAGCAAAGAGCTGAGATTAACACTTCCAATTTTGATATCAGGTTTAATATCACTTTCCTTAATAATGTGATCCATATAGATAATGAATAACAGAAGGGATAATGGACATCTTTGTCTGACACCAGATTTAACATTAAACCATCTTCCTGTACTTCCTTCAATTCTAACTGCTGATTTACAACTCAAATAAAGACAAAGTATTGCTTGATATACTGCCTCATTGACACCATATAACCATATAGCATTTTGAATAGCTTCTCTCTCTCTCTTGGCACCTTGTCATATGCCTTTTCCATATCTACAAAAAAATCTACAAAACTTAATACAGATCTTTCTTATATTCCCAAAGAGGGAGTATGCAACAATAAATATGAGGATAACCGGTTATTCTTGAATGGCAGGCAATATCAAGTAGAGTGATGTAGACAAATATCAGAATGGGGAACTGGACAACGAGACTTACTTGTGCTTATGTTCGCAGAAATGGGTGTATTTTTTGAGGCATTAGAAAAGGCAGCTGGCTCAATGAAAAAAGGAAAAGTTGGTCCTTGTTGGAGATTAAAACAGCAGAGTAGGAAATGATTACCAAACTTATAGAAATATTTCAGTAAAATTTTGAGAAATGTGCAATGCTAATAATAATGGTAAATGTTCATAATGGATTAGTTATTACTAACACCATGTTCCAACATAAAAGTGTGCACAAATTCACATTTGAAGAAGATGCAAGAAATAAGTCTCATTGACTAGGTTAGAGTTGATGTCAATGTTTTTCCCACTTGTTCAGGACATGAGTGTACAGAGGATTTAAAATCGGAAGTGATCACTATTTAGTTTTCAGCAGGATAAAATTGAATTTCATATTGAAAAGAAGAGTGTGTAAGAAAGTTTTAAAACAAATCAATATTGAGGAGATTTCAGAGGTGACCTGTAGACTGAAATATACAAATATCATTGAAGAAAAAATGAAAGAGTTTGAAAACAAGAACCAAACTTCGGAGATTCAGTGGCAAATCCTGAAAAAAGCAATGATTGATTCAGCAAGAGGGGCATGTAGTGGGGATTGCCCGCAAGAATAGAAAAATCAGAACTCTAATGGTGAAAAAGAAGAAAGCATATCAAAAGTTCCTGGCAAGTATGTCAGCTTTTGCTTTTAGAGAATACAGAGAAAAATGTAAGAAAGTAAAGCACTGTGTAAAACCAGCTAAATAAAAGTAATGGGACAACTTTGGTAAGAACATCATATTTCTGATATGTACCCTCAAGGGACATACAGGATATTATGATAGTACTACATGAAGAACTTATATCATTACTAAATTCCTATCAACAATTTTACTCTAAATCAATGTGTTATCTGCCAAGACATCAACATTATCAGATCACATAATTCTGTCTTCTAAGTCACTTTTTACTGTATCAATCCACCTATATCCTTGGTGTTCCTCTGGGATTTTTTCTTTCCAACCTAGCAGAGAATGCTTCTTTTGCTAATCTTTCCTCTCCCATTCTGTTTAAGTGACCATACTACCTGAGATTATCTATGCTAACAATGTTAAGTTCTTTCCTAATATCCTTGTTTTTAATATGATATTGCCATTGATGCCATCTGTTCACACCCATAATCTTTCTCAGAACTGTCATATCTGTTGTCTCTAGTCTTTGGTCAAGTGTTTTATTTTTAATGCAGCTCTCAAATCCATAAGTTAAAATTGGTTTGAACACTGTCTTGTATACAGCTAATTTAGTGTTTTGACTAATTTCTCTCTTATTCCATATAAATTTATTCAGTTCACTTCCTACCATACCAGCTTTGTTGATTCTGTTGTCTACTTCCATATTAAATTTATCATTTTTGCTAAAAAATCATGCCTAAGTAGCTGAAATGTTTTACTTGTTCTATTGGTTTTCCATTCACAATGCAGTTGATATTTTCAATGCTTCTGCCTATTTTCATTGTCTTTGCTTGTTATTGCTGACGTTCATACCAAATTTATTACAACAGTTATTCAATTTAGTCAGGGAATTTTGCAGACTTGCACTGGATTTATTTAGAAGTATAACATTATCTGCATAAAGTAAAGAGCTGAGATTAACATCTCCAATTTTGATATCAGGTTTAATACCACTTTCATAATGTGATCCATATAGATAATAAATAACAGAAGGGGACAATGTGCATCCTTGTCTGACACCAGATTTAACATTAAATCAACTTCCTGTACTTCCTTCAATTCTAACTGCTGATTTACAACTCAAATAAAGACAAAGTATTGCTTGATATAATGCTCCATTGAAACATACAACTGTAGCATTTTTGAATAGCTTTTTCCAGATCTACAATATGTAAATACAGATCTTTGTTATATTTCCACAATTTCTCAACTATTTATTGTAAAGTGAAAATCTGATCCTGACAGCTTCTATTTGGCCTGAATGCAGCTTGTTCTTCACCAAGCTTCTCTTCCACAAATCTTCTCAAGTATCCTTGCATGAATCTTACCAGGAACACTCAGTAGGGAAATACGTCTGTAATTCTCACATTCAGTTTTATTTATTTTTTTGTATATGGGTACTATGAGAGCTCTACTCTAATCATCTGGAATTCATCCTTCTGTCCAGGCCTTCTGAACTATGCAGTGCAGCCATTGCAAGACTCTTATACTCCATACTTGAGCATTTCTTATCAAATATGATCTAGTCCAGCTGTCTTTCCACATTTCAGGCTTTTGATGGCATTTTCTTCAAGTATGGATATTGGAAGTTTTTCCCCACTTGGTTAGACTATAATAAATTTAGTTTAATCCTTTATCTACATGTAAGCAAACAAAATTTGCATCTGAAGTATCTTCAGGACTGAGGCAACTCGTGGTAAAAATGGACCAAGCTCTCATCTCATCGTATAGGTGAATATGACTTCTTCATTGCTTTGACCTTAGTATCACCACTTCTGGGTCTGGCTCCCACTGACGAGACCTCAATAAAGATTAAAACCGGTCTAGGTAGTGGCCCTTCGCTTAATGCATAGTATTATACACGTCTGCAAGGAGATATGCTTTGCATTATGGGAAATACCAAGACAAGTAGTGATGAGAGCTTAGTCCACCTTTGACACAAGTTTGCTCAGTCCTGAAGATACTTCAGGCGCAAAGTTTGTTCTTATACTTGGATAAAGGATTAAACTAAATTTATTAAAGTATGGATATGTATTCCTGAATGCTTGCCTGTTGAATGTTTTTTTACTACTGTGCTGTCACTGATTGTTTTGTTCAGCAATTTTTCAAAATAATTACTCCATACATCAAGGATATCTTTTTCTCCAGTTTTCATGTCACCTTTATCATATCTAATTTCTTATACATTATTCTTTTCTCCATTTCAACATCCTCCGGAATATTTTGCTGCTCTCCTGATATTTATTTTCTATGTTCTTATCAAAGTCTTCCCAAGACTTTGTATAAGCTGATTTATTTGCCAGGAACTTTTGATATGCTTTCTTCTTTTCCCTTCACTGCCTCTTTAACTTCCTGTGTCCACCATGGATTTCTGATTTTTCTATCCATGCAGACAACCTCACCACATGCCTCTCTGGCTATATCAATCATGTTTTCCTCATGGCTTGCCTGCTGAATCATCAAAGTTTGGTTCTGTTTTCATACTTTTTCATTATTTCTTGAATAATAATTATTATTATTCAGGTCTCCATGGAGTCAAAAGACTCATCGTGGGAGGTCCTTCCTAAGAAACACAGTCTATCATACCACTCCTTAAACTCATTGACCATTCTCGCTCTCACCATTCCATCAGGCAATGCATTCCACGGTTCAACCACCCTCCATGGAAAGAAAAAACCACTCCTCACCCTCTTGCTCACATTTTCCTTTCGTAACTTCCAGGGATGGCCTATTGTCATCACTCCTTCCCGCTGTTCAAGCAAGCGAAAGAACTCCCCAGTGTCAACCCTGTAACCATCTCTCAACAGTTTAAAAGTCTCAATCATATCACCTCTCCTTCTATCCACCAAACTCTGCAGTCCACATTCCCTCGGCCAATCCTCATAACCAAAATTGTACCCTTCCACAGTTAATTTATCCCCTTCAAATCCTGGGAACCAAATCTGAGAACAATAGTCTAAGTGTGGTCTGATCAGAGACTTATACAACGGAATGATAACCATTTTATCTCTGCAGGCAGTGTCCTTCTCATAATTGCAGCAATCCTCTGTGTTACCTTCACCACCTTTGCAATACGTCCCCTAAATTTCAGGTTTCTATCAATCATCAACCCCCAGATCTCTTGTCTCCCCTACTTCCTCCAGTATAACTCCTCCCATAGAGTATGCAGCATCCCATCGATGTTTCCCAAACCTCAAGACCTTACATTTTGCTGCATTAAACTGACACCCCATTCATTTGCCCATCTATCTAGCTTATTTAAATCCTCTTGCAGGGCTACCACATCTGCACTATTACTAATAATCCTTCCCAGCTTCTCATCATCTGCAAACACCTGAACATCCCCTTGCAATCCACTGGCAATGTCATTGATATAAAGGTTAAACAATATAGGTCCTAGTACTGAGCCTTGTGGGACCCCTACCTGTAACCCTCTGCCTCCTTGAAACTGCTCCACCATACACAATTCTCTGATACTTATCAGACAGCCAATCCTGAATCCAGTTTGAGCAATCTGACATCCAGACCCATGTGCTGCAACTTAAATATCAGCTTTCCCTCATCTAATGTTCTTGTAACTTTATTATAAAAGGCTAGCATATTGCTAAAACAAGAGTGCCCTTTCACAAATCCATGTTGACTCTCACAGATAACATTACCCTCATCTGCCCAATACTGTATACAGTCCCTCACTACTTTCTCGAAGATCTTAACAACTACTGATGACACACAAACTGGCCTATAATTAGACACTTCCAGTCTGTTACCACCCTTATGCAATGCACTATCTTACCTTCCTTCCATTCCCTGGACACCTTTCCTGCAGCCAGACTTTCATTGAAAAGCCAGGTTAAAGGCACTGTCAGTTCCCTAGCACATTCTCTCAAAACTCGTGAGATACCATCCAGTCCCAAAGCTTTACTGACATCCAGAGTACTCAGTATCTGAAACACACTCTCCTCCTGTACCTCTAAACTGTGAACCTGCCCTATCCCTCTAGTATTAAAACTGATTCCTCTAGGATGAAATACTCCAATAAAGTGCTTATTGAACAATTCCACTATGTCCTCTGCATCAGTCACTTTATTCCCATTTTTATCCCACAATATCATTCTTCCACAGTCATTTCTCCTCTTACTGGCCACATCGCTAAAAAATTCCCTAGGATTTTCTTTGGATCTTAGGACCAATCTCCTCTCATATTCCAGTTTTGCTTTCCTTATCACACTAGTCACTCTTCTGGTCTGTGTCTTATATTCTTCATGCATCTTCTCTTCACCTGTCTGCTTATATCTCTTCCATAGCCTCTTTTTTGCATGCAATTCCTGTTTAATATTGTTTGTCATCCACTTTACTCCAAATTGTGTCCTCTTCTTCACTCGTGGTATACAACTTACCATTGCTGCTAACAAATATTCTTTCACAATTTCCCACGCACTAATGATATCCCGCCCTTCCAATTCCTCCCTCCATGAAACTTCCCAAAGTTGACGTCTAAGACTATTATAATCACCTGTTTTATAATTCCACATAAGTTTCCATCTCTTTGATACTCCTGCATGTCTATTCATTTTCCAAGTCAAAACCATATGGTCACTCTCTCCAACTGGTGGGAGAGATGTCATCTCAGTTATTATCAACTCTTCTGATGCTATAACCAAATCCTAAACTCTTGAACCTCTTGTTCCCTCTGTTACGTGTTGCCTAAGACATTTGTCCCTAAAGAATTCTAGAAATTCCATTCCCCTACTGCTACATGCATCTTCCTCTCTCCAATTTATACTACTGTAGTTAAAATCTCCCATAACAATCATTCTTCTTCTTCTTGCACTTGCCAAACTTAATTGTCTAAACATCTCCTGGTCCCCATCTTCTGGGTCTGTAGCAACACCCCACTAAATATCCTGTCTTGCCCACCTCTACCTCACACCATATGCTCTCAAAATCATTTGTCTCACTGCCTTCCAAAGCCTCCACTCTTAGAGGACATAGGTCATCACTTATCATAAGTAGTACCTCACCACCACGCTTTCCCCTCCTATCCTGCCGAAAAATGCTGTACACAGCGACTTCTATTCCTGTTATTATATCCTCTTCTGTCAACCACGTCTCAGTGATCCCAATAGTTTTTGTTTAATGTATACTAAAATACATAATGTTTATGTATTTTAGTGTACAGTTCACATCTGGGAGCTGCTCAACTTTTATTCTCTTTAAAACTTTCCTTACAAGTTCTTCTTTTCAGTATGAAATTCAATTTTATTCTGCTCAAGACTAATTGGTGATCACATGCAATTTCAAATCTTCTGTACATTCTAGTGTCCTGCACCAGTGAGAAAACATGATTATCAACGGTAACATAGTCAATGAGACTTTTCTTATTCCTTGCCTTTCCATGTGAATTTATGCACATTTTTATGTTGGAACATTGTGTTAGTAATAACCAGTCCATGTCCTGAGCAGAAATCGAACAGGTTTGTTCTTTTCTCCAAATTTTCCCAAAATATTTCTATATGTCTGACAATCATTTTCTACCCTACTATTTAGCTCCCCCAACAAGGACCAACTTTTCTTTTTTCATTGTGTCAGTTGCTTTCTCTAAAACCTCAAAAAAATTCCACAACTTTTACCTTAGTAGAACCTTCTGTGGGACCATAGGCACAAATAAGTCTGATTGTCCAGTTCCCATTCTGATATTTGCCCACATCACTTTACTTGATATTGCTTGCCATTCAAGATTAGCCTTATACTTAGTGCTGAATACTATAGCTACTCCTCCTTTTCCCTGATTGTTATTGCCTGGATATAACATTTTGTATTTATTGCTTAGAATGACCTCACCAGTTTTTGTCTTTTTTGTTTGTCACCCAGTTTGTGTCGATCTGGTATTACCCAATTCTTCTGCAAGTTCAATTTCTTATGTTGACAGTACTGATCTTGAACTGCTGTGATGTCGAGTTGGGATGTGTTTTAAGATTTGATCCAGTAGCTGACTTTTCACTGTTCGTCCCAGTTCCCTGGTGAAAACAATGGTTGCCTTGTTTAACTGGGCAATGCCCTAGTTGGCATGAAATTCTCTTATGTTGCCATCATTTTATTTTGTGGCTTAAGCCAATACGAATACAATTTATCTGCTAAATCCCAAATTGTCAGAAGGTGAGGATTGGACATTAGGTCTGAAGTCCTGGTCAGTTGTCTGCATTCCTTTTAAGGCTTATGTGGAGATCTCTCAATTATATAGCTTTGACCCATAGAATTTAAATATCAGGAAGATGGCAAAATATTCTGGAGGCTATTGAAAAAGCTTAGAAATGGAGAAAAGAGTTCTGTAAAAGGAATCAGAGAAGATAAAGGTGACATGAATGGTGAAGGTAAAGATTGTAGATGTCTGGAGTAATTACTTTGAATGACTGCTAAATAAGACATTGTCAACATGGTGGTAGAAAACTCCCAACAGGAATGCAGTCAGGAATACATATCCATACTCGAAATAGAAAAAGTCATCAAAAACCTAAAATTTGTAAATAAGTAGCTGGAGTAGATGAAATTCGACCAGAAATCTCAAACATGGAGATATATATATATATATATATATATATATATATATATATATATATATATATATATATATATATATATATATATATAGAAGGTTTACAGTGATTGCATTGCATAATTCAGAACGTCTGATCAGAGGATAAAATTCCAGATGAGTGGAGCCTAGCTATCTTAGTACCTATCTATGAAAGGGAAATAAAACAATGTGAGAATTACAGAGACATTTCCCTAGCGATGTTCTTAGTATGATTTATGCAAGTGTACTTGAGAAATGGATAAGAAAAACTGTGGAAGGTAAGCTTGCTTGATGAAGAACAAGCTGGATTCAGGGCCGAATAGAGGTTGTCATGATCAGATTTTCACTTTACGAGAAATAGTTAAGAAAACTTAGGAATGTAACAAGGATTTGTATTTAAGTTTAGTTGAAAGAAAAGCTCTTCAAAACACTACAGTTATATGGTGTAAATTGGACATTATATCAAGCAATACATAGTTTATATTTAAGCTGTAAGCCAGCAGTTAGACTTTGAAGGAGGTACAGGAATAGCATGAGGTAAAATCAGGTGTGACAAGGGTGCACATTATCTCCACTATTATTAACTATATGGATCACATTATGAAGGAAAGTTTGTATTATATCTGATATCAAAATCGGTTGTTAATCTTAGCTCTTTATTTTATGCAGGTGATGTTATATTTCTGAATAAATCCAGTATATCTGCAAGATTCCTTGACTAAATTGAATAACTGTTGTAATAAATTTGGTATCAAAATCAACACTGATAAACAAAGATACTGAAAATAGGCAGAAACATTGAAAACATCAGCTGTATCCTAAATGGTTAACCTATAGAACATGTAAAATATTTTCATCTATTTAGGCACATTTTTTAGTGAAGATGGTAAATTAAATATTGAAATAGACAACAGAATTAGTAACAACTGGTATGGTAAGAAGTGAGCTGAATAACGTTATATGGAATAATAGAGAAATTACTCAAAACAGTAAATTAGCTGTATACAAGTTGGATCTGAGATCTGTTGGAAGTTTTTCCACCTGATTGTACTATAAATTAAAGATCCAAAAAAATTATATTCTTGGTTTAAACCTTTATCCAAGTATAAGCACACAAAGTTTTGCACCTGAAGTAATATCAGAACAGGGCAACTCATATATACTAATGACTTCACATCACTTGCCTTAGTATCCCATAATGCAAAGTATAGACATGTATAATACTATGCAATATGGGAAGAGTCACTACCCAGACCGCGTTCAACCTTTATTTAGGTCTCATCAGTGGGAGCCTGACCTAGAGGTGATACCAAGGCTGAAGTCCTATTTCCATGCATCTGGCTCCCACTGATGAGACCTCAATAAAGTTCGAAAACGGTCTGGTTAGCTGCCCTTCCCATAATGCATAGCACTTTGAGTGGACCCTCCAAGTCCTTTTGGAGGGGCCACTGCCTACTATGAAACAAGGTGTTGTTCAGGGACCCTACCACTGGTTCTAGCATGGTGTCTTGATACACTTTGGCAGAGGCTTTGATCCCTTTCTAGCAGAAATGCAACTTTGATTACCCCCCCCCCCCCCCCACACACACACAAAACCAACTATCACTGATGTGGAGTGATGACCTCTCTGAATCCTGGGTGCTATGGTATGTATTGGGCGACTATCTGAGGCACATACCCAATCATTTTTGTGGTTAAACAACTTCAATGGTGAAAATCTTATCAGTAAAGAGGATATCTCTATTATTTGTGTACTGCTGGAGAAGTGCCTTTGATTTTATCACCCTCTGCTGCATAATTGGTGGTGATAGGCTCTCACCTCCAAGTTATCAGTTAGTACACATGACATCATTGTTTGCAAATCATTCATCTCTCGTGACATCACTTTCTGCATTCTCACAGGATTACCATGGAGGCATGCCTTCACAGCCCTTGCAAGCTATAGCTTCCAAATGCAGCATGATCGACCTGTTCTTTGGCATTCATGTTTTTTGTATCGTTATTATGGTTAACAGTCCGATATACAAACATCCTACTGATCCTGAGTGTTTCTGGCATGTTGAAAATAACAGGTGGCTGCATTCCAAACTTGTAGTGCTTTTACAGCTACATAGTTTTCATAATCACTCCACTGCATGTTAACCTGTATAGCTAGACAACTCTCTACTGATAAATACATGAATGCTGGCTGTGCAGTGCCACTAAGAGGAACCAGGCTCATGCAGTTCTGTCAGCAGGGGGGAGATGCAGAAGTTGTAACAGTATTTATGGCAAGACTAGGTATACATTTTTCTTATGCAACAGAAGATATTTTTTTTTTTTTTTATCTTTATCACCTTGAACTTGTATTCATATACTGCAGCTAATGAGTAACATTATACTCAGTTAGTCATACCATTATTGAAAAATCTGTGTTAATGGTAAATTTGCTGTACTTAAGTGAGATGTATTTTCTTGAATGCATACAAATAATTTTTAATTATTTTCATAGGATATCAGAGGACTTTCCTTTCATTTTAATTCTCTTGTGCAGAAAGATATTGTAGAACTGATACCAAAAATATCTGAATTCAGAAATCTTACGGCTTTGGACTTTTCAAACAACAGGCTGAATTTTTCCAAAAATGAAGCCTTATGTGAACTGCTGTCAAGTCTGTTAAATGCTTTGCCTCAAGTACATCACCTTGATCTCAGTAACAGCCAGATTAATGGATGTCTTAATAGGATTTTATCAAAAAATAGTGATCTTGAATCTTGCTATTTTGTTAACCAGGAAGAGTGTAATGTGAAACATAAAATAAAAAGACATAAAGCTGAACTATATTCTTCTGCCAGCATAACTATAAATGACGCACCTTTAGGTTTACAGTATTTGAATTTGTTGGGAACTAGAGCACGAGGATGTGATTTAAGGTATATAGCAAACAGTCAATATGCTGAAAGTCTAAAAGAATTAGATCTAAGTGAAAATAACATGGCTACTTATTTCGAAGAGTAAGTACAGCTATTAAAATATTTGATTACTACAAATCATTAATAATTATCAATATTTAAAAAAATAGTTGTCTAATTTTTTTTGGGGGGGGGGGGGAATACAGGATATTATGATATACTACAGGAAAAAAAAGTTACATTATTACTGACTTGGTAATACTATCTGATATTATATTTCTGTCTTCTAAGGCACACTTTTCAATGTATCAGTCACCCTAGATTTTTGTCTTCCTAGGGTTCTATTTCCTGTCAAAGAACACTTGTTTTGCTAACTTTGTCCCTCCCATTCTGTTTAACCTGAGATGAGCTCTGCTAACACATCCTTGATGTGTTAGCAGAGCTAATCTCAGTTAATGGTATTGCATAATATGATATATCATACACCAGCCAGCTTGGCATTCTGTCATATTGTACAATAATTTTGCATTATGGTTTAAGCTAGTGAGAATTTGGTTGGCTAAATCCCCAATTGCTAGTCCATCCTCGCTCATTTAGTATCCAGGTAGATATGTAATAGGGTGTACCATGTAAAGGTGAGGATTGGACATTAGGCCAATTCTCCACATTCCTTAAAAGGCTGCCTTGAGGTCTCTCATTTATCCATCATTGACTTTCAAGCACCCCAGTTCTCTACTTTCTTTCTGAAAATACCAAAAGATGCAATATGCAGTTTACCATTGCACTCATTTTAGTTTTGAGTGTGTGAAATTAAATTTTGCTAAGCCCTTTTCAACTCTACTGTTCCCATTCTCTGTCCTCTATGCAGTTATTTAATTAAATGAACCATGAGAAGAAAAACAGTCAGTGTCTACAGTTAAAATCTCCCACAAAAAATAACAAAACATGAAAAAAAAATACTACCTGAAAAAATCATCTGCACATCCATTTTGTTTATTCACAGCTTATAAATAATGTACTTCACGCTTACATACACCCCAGAAGACCAAATGTTCTGTTTCTGACAACTTCAAATATTAGCCACAAAAACCAAACCATGTACACCTTGATTGTCCAAACCACACTATATTATTCTTGTGACTTTGTGATCTAACATCCCATACCAGAGAATGCCAAATGTAGAAATCCTGTTTTTGACCTTTTCTCACTTAAAACATTTTTTTCCTCATTCATTTAGATTCATGATGCACTGTATTTATTGGTTACAAATTCTGAAATCAACCTGACCACTTCTATAAAGGAAACTTGATTTGTTACACTCCAACAATCTGAACAGTGAAGTCCTATCTGAGTGACTTTAATGTCCACTCCAACTGAGCTGAAAGAGATTCAGAAGTAATTGCTAAATTCACATTAGCATTGATCTAATGTGAATTATTTATCAACTAGAATAAATTCTCAACACCCTTGATCTTTTCTTAACAAGTTCTCCTTCTAAGATGGTAGAGGTGACCTCTTTTCTCAGCAAACCACCCACAGTCTCGTGCAAGTCTCCTCTTCCACTGAATGCCCTTTCCTCAGGCATTCTCAATCTTGTGTGCTTTTGCACTACAATAGCATCAAAGGACACAAGATTGACCTCTTTCTCATCCAGATGGCACTACTGCAATACTAAAGATAAAGCTGACTTTTTGGTATCATTCTTGTCTTCCAATTCCAGCATAAACAACCAAGGCAAATCACCTCCTAATAGATCAGAAACAGTGGGGAAGATGCTTTGTGGTCTTTTGCCAGAAAGACATCAGTAGAATCTTAAATAGCCTAGATAAAAAAAAAAAAAAAGCATCTACTCTTCGTGGCATGTATGTCCCTCAATTGTGTTCAAAAAGTTTTGAACTTTTAAACACAATTGAGGGACATAGAAACTAACATTCAGCTGAATCTAACACAGTACATGGAAGAAAGTATGTATTCATAAGTATAAAGAGCTAATAAGCTTCATTTCGGCAATGAAAACATTACTTAAATTAAGGGGATATTAAATCCCACATAGTTTTAAAACCGAATACGAAACTCAAAGATTGGAATCAGAGAGTTTCTTGCCGAATATAGTATGGTAAACTATAAAGTATCGGCGACACTAGCGTTAGCCAATGCAAGTGATTCTAGTACGTAGTACAATACCGGACGACTCGTTGCAAAGGTGAGGGAAGTTCAGATCGCTATTCTTAGGTATTTTCCATAATGTAAAAACACATTTCCTAGGAAATGTATGCTGTTATCACATTATGGAGGGAGGTCACTACCCAGACCGGTTTCAGCCTTTTTTTGAGGCCTCATCAGTGAGTAGCTAGACCTAATACCAAAGTGTATAGCGAAAAGAACTTATATACTCTGCGAACGAGTTTTCCAAACAGGTGCAACCATTAAGTTACTTAAGTATATAAGTTCTTTTCGCTATACACTTTGGTATTAGGTCTAGCTACTCACTGATGAGGCCTCAAAAAAGGCTGAAACTGGTCTGGGTAGTGACCTCCCTCCATAATGTGATAACAGCATACATTTCCTAGGAAATGTGTTTTTACATTATGGAAAATACCTAAGAATAGCGATCTGAACTTCGTCCAGTATTGTACTACGTACTAGGATCACTTGCATTGGCTAACGCTAGTGTCGCCGATACTTTATAGTTTACTATACTATATTCGGCAAGAATCTCTCTGATTCCAATCTTTGAGTTTCTTATTCGGTTTTAAAACTATGTGGGATTTAATATCCCCTTAATTTAAGTATGTATTCATGTTTATTCCAGAAAAAAAAAAAAAAAAAAGCAGTAATCTATAATCAAACTATTGATCCATTATTCTCACCTCAGTCATCTCTAAAATAATGAGATGACCATCAACGGTTAGCTTCCTCATACCTGATGATCACTCACCACCAGTAAAAGCATCACCATTTTTGATGTACCCAGCAGATCTCATCACCTACTGCTAAACACATTTCATGAAAAAGTTTGGAGAACCTGCTGCTGTTCTTTACATATTTGGTCTAGCACTATGGCCTGCTCAACCAATCACCATCCTTTGATCTGTCTTCCAGCCTTTGTAGAGAAGAGAGGAAGTCATCAGCTATGGAATGCAATATTCTTTCTGCTCAATCAATGCAGGATTCTGTTCTATCATCTATTCTCTTTTTTTTCCCCTATACATAAATGAGCTCTTACTGACTAGTAACCCTATACATAGTTTGATGGTACTCTGTTCCTTCTGCTCATTTGAAAAATTTTGCAGTACTCCAGTCATCCCAAGTTTCAAGGTCTACAACCAGGACCTTAAATGCACCGCCCTAATAAAATTATTCTTTCGAGTGAGGCCAATCTAGTGACTTTAAATGCATGTATTCCTGCTTTTTTTTTCCCTTGCAAAAATAAACATCACATTATAACATCCTCTAAAAATGTGTCCTTTAGTATACTCCTCTGTTCAAGACAGTCATCTAGTACTGAGACTTCATGCAAATTACAAAGTTATCCAAGCTTAGAAAACTGTTCTCATGTTCAAGGTAGTGCACCAAAAACTTTCCTGAAAATTCTTGATGCCATCCAGAGGAGAACTGTTTATTTGACTGGTGATATGTCTGTTAGTGACTGACTTCCAGTCACTAACAGACACAGAGTAGTAGTGACTTCAGACACTACTACTCTTTGGCATTACAATCCATTTAGGACCTGGGCCTGGCTTGTCTCAGGATAGCCTTCCATTCTTCATGATTCTGTGCCTTATTCCTCCAATATTCTTTACTCTGATTTTCTTTAAATCATCCTCCACATCATCATCAAGCCTCTCCATTTTTAGTTGTCCTCTGGGTCTAGATCCACCCAGTCCAAACATGAAGACATTTTTTACAGCTCTGTCATCCCTCATTTGCTGAACATATCCTAGTCCTCTGTCTTCTCACTTTACTTCAGTAATAATATCCACGTCATTGAATTTCTCCATTATTTCTTTGTTGTTCTTCACTCTCCAAAATCTATTCTCATTAATAGTGCTAAATATCTTTCTTAATACCTTTCATTCCCATATTTGTAATCGGTTTTGATCTCTGGATCATTGTCCATGTTTCACAGCTGATGGTATGGGTTTAAGGATTACTTTATATACTGGGATTTTACTTTTTTTTATTGAAATCAAATTAGATTTTAATAGTAGTTGAATACTATAATAAGCTCTATTTGCTGCAGCTATTCTATAAGTAATTTCAACTGACACATCATTACTTTCTATTATTACTGAACCCAAATATGTGAATTGCTGTACTCGTTCAAAGGTTTCTTCATCTACAGTGAAACTTTGGATATTTCCATATTTTTGTTTATCTCTGGCAGCAATTAAGTATTTTATTTTAGTTTCATTTGTTTGTAGCACCATTTTCTTTGCCGCCTCCCTCATTTGTCTATAACCCTCTCTAAGGCTTCTCTTGATCCTTCCAATACAGTCCACGACATCTGCAAAAGCCAAAAGCTGTAGACTTCTATTCATAGTAGTTCCACCTTTGTTTATGATTACATTTCTTATTACCTTTTCAAGGCATAGGTTGAAAAGCACTGTTGATAGTTGTAATCCTGAATTCTGATGTGAGTTCACCCTGTATTTGCACTTTACACATGGTATTTCTGAGTGTCATTTTAACTAATCTTATCAATTTAGATGGAATTTGGAATTCCCTCATAACTTTTAATAGCTTATCTCTATTAATGTTAACATAGGCTTGTCTAAAGTCCTCAAATAAATGGTGCAGATTGATATTAAACTTGTAGCATTTCTTCATTATCCATTGATAATGGAGAAATGCTGGGTGACTATCCGTTGATAGTTAACCAGCGTTTCTTCTATGAAAGGTTGCAATCTAGCTGCCAGTATCCCTGAAAAAAAATGTGTAAATCACTGCTAACAGTGATTTACACATTCCTTATAATTTTGGCACAGGGACTTGTCATTTTTCTTATGGATAGGTAAGATAATAGCAGTATCCCATTCAATAGGCCTAGACTCAGCTTTCCATACCTCTGACAAGCACTCATGAATTTTGATTAATAGTGATTGCCCACCATATTTTAATAGCTCAACTGGTATTCCATCTTTGCCAGGTGCTTTATTATTTTTCATTTTCTTTAGGGCTAATTCTACCTCGTGTAGCTCTGGTACTTCCTCTGTCTCAGCTCTTCTTATACTTGACAGGGATTTGTTAAGCTCATCTTCTTCTTCTGGAACGTTAGTTTCCAATCTGTTTTATCCTGAAGGAGATCTTCAAAATATTCTACCCACTTTCTCAAAATGTCCTCCTTTCCATCAAGCAAGTTGCCCATTGTTTTTGTTTTTCTCTATCATTCTCATTTGCTCGAGTTTTTCATTCAAGCATCTTTAGACAAGCTGTATTTCTGTCTTAAACACATTTTCTACTTTTTTTTTTTTCACTATATATATATATATATATTTTTTTTTTTTTTTTTCACTATATTATTTAAGGAAATTACAACGTACTAGGATATACATTAAAATAAATTTTAATATATTTCTATATTTCAGCAACGTCACGTTGCCATTTTCAAGAACTTAAATACAAGACACGTGCACGCAGGCACAAAGTGAGGAAGAAGTATGAAGCTATTATTTCTCCTAAAGTCCTGATGGTGCCCTCTAGCAGGCAATGTTGGTATTCTTGGGCGATTGGGCTAAAGCTCTTCTGATGTAGGTTTCCCAAATTTGAGTCAGTCTCATGCAGCCAAATTTGTTGAGGTTTGGATCGTTAGGGCTGAAGCTGATTCTATGAAAAGCCTTTCATATCTGTATTTGCTACGGTGTATTATCCTGGCTTTCTTCCACCGTATTCTATGGCAGGTATCCAGCGCATGGTCAGCAAGACCAGAGTGGCTGTATTGGTGAAACTGGATATAGTCCTTGTGTTCTGAAATTCTGATATTTGCTGTCCTGCCTGTTTGTCCAAAGTAGGACAGCTTACAGTTGCAAGGGACCTGGTATACACCAGGTAGGTCTAAGGGGGGGGGGGGAGATTGGTCTTTAGTAGACAGATAAGGGATGCCAATTTTTTATATGGTTTGTAACAAGAAGTTATGTTTTTTTAGGATTTTTGTGATTTTTTCTGAGGTGCCTCGGATATAGGGTATGGTGATGGATTTAGAGTAATCCTTGTTGCGAGGGGAAGGGGGGCGAGATTGTGGTTTACTGGTTTCAATATTTTTTGGATTTTTTTTGGGGGGGGGGTAGCCATTGGCTGAGAAAGTGTTGAGAATGTGGTTTAGTTCTGTGGTTAGGTCATTGTCATTTGAGCAGATAAGTTTAGCCCTGTTGTGTACTGTCTTAATGACTCCATATTGTTGTGAGGAGGGGGGGGGGAGATTGTTGGTGAACGTATCTGCCTGTATGGGTGGGTTTTCTATATACTGAGAAAACCAAGATTCCATCAGGCTGGCGGGTGACTAGTGTGTCTAAGAAAGGAAGGCAGTTGTTATTTTCCTCTTCCAGGGTGTTGGTTGTTTAAGTGTGTTAAGAAAGAGAGGAGTGCATCGGAGCCATGTGGCCAAATAGCGAATACATCATCTACATAGCAAAGCCAAATGGTTGGTTTTTGTGGGGCATAGTTTAAGGCTTTCTCTTCAAAAGTTGGCCAAGGGTGGAGAGAGTGGAGAACCCATGGCTGTCCCCTCTATTTGTTCGTAGAATTTTCCTTGCCAAACAAAATAGCCTGAATTCATTGTGAACTGAAATAGGGCTATGATATCGGGAGGAAATTTAGCTTGGATTAGCTCTAAGGATTCTTTGAGTGGGACATTTGTGAATAAGGAGGAGACATCAAAGCTGACCATTATGTCAGTGTGTTTGAGTGTAAGGTTTTCTATGCTGGCTTTGAAGTGGGCTGAGTTTTTTATGTATGAAGGTGTGTTGCCAGTATAGTGTGAGAGAGCTTTGGCCAAATGTTTAGCTAGTTTGTATGTGGGGGAGTCAATGCCATCCACTATGGGACGTAATGGCACATTTTCCTTGTGAATTTTTGGGAGTCCATAAATACGGAGTATGGAGTTATATAGTTTTAATTTGTTGGTGATTTCCACAGGCCAAGAAGTGACCTTCTTAAGGAGCCTGTGGAGTTTTCTAATTTGTGAGTTGGTGGGATTGTACTCGATAGGGAGGTAAGTGGCCGATCTAACAATAGAGATTTCAGCTTACCTGTGTAATCTTTTTGGTTCAGCAATACTGTGGCATTCCCTTTGTCAGCTTTGGTGATTATTATTTTCTTGTTTTTCTTTAATTCTCGTAGAGATTTAATTTCTTTACTGGGCATGTTGGTTTTAGGTGGTTTAGCTTTGGTCAGAACACAAGCTACATCCAGTCTAATATCGTTGGCGATGTGGCTTGGAAGGTGTCGAATCCCACATTCAATCCGTATCATATCTTCAGCAGGTATTCTTCTGGGTGCAATGGCGAAGTTGTGGCCACATGCGAGCGCATCGGGTACTTCAGGTTTCACATTAAGTGACGACAGGTTAACTACCGTTTCGGTAGGAAGTTGCAGTTTCAGGATCACGTCCTTTTTTAATTTTTCACTTTTTGATGTGTCGATCTCGTACTTTTTTTAACACATTTTCTACATTCCAAATCATACCATTAATTTCATTTATCGTTGTTTCTGAATCGCAGAACTTCTTCAGCCACTTTGATAATTTTATTCTCGATTCTTTCCCATTTTTTATCTATAGTCATATCATCCTCTTTCTCTTCATTTATTTCTTCTTTCAATATATTTTCAACAAATAAAAATTAATAAAGTGGGTAGAGGAAGAAGACCAAGATATGACATCCAAAAATTTTTCCATCTTTTAATTTTTGGATGTCATATCCAAAGTGATGGGTCTCCTTCCTCTACCCACCTTATTAATTTTTATTCTTTGTTTATATTTATAATTCTCAACAAGTAATGATCCATATCACAATCCACTCCTCTAAAACTTCTTGCATCAATGATATCTGTCACATGTTGTCTATCAATCATGACATGATCTTATTTTCTGTTATTCCATTTGCTGATCTCCAGGTAACTTTATGCACTTCTTTATATGGAAAACAGGTTGTACTTATGATCATATTTTTGCCACTTGCAAAATCAGTTAGTCTCATGCCATTTTCTTCATGTGCACTATCTCTTCTAATTGTTGGTCAGAAGATCTTTTCCTTTCATATTTTGGCATTCATGTCTCGGTGACTGATCATATATCCTCTCTAGTGATTCATAGACCCCATCTTGTCTTCTTCACAAGAGTCCTCGGTTGGTGCGTGTGCACATATAAGTGAAATATTGAACATCTTTATTCTCAGTACACAATCATTCGTTAACTGGTTTAAAGTCCAGAACCAAGTGTTTCCATTTTTTATCAACCAAGAATGCAGTACCAAAGGCTGTTGATCTCCTCTGCTATAAAAGGTAGTATGTGTTCTAGTATCAAATATGCCACTTCCTTTCCATTGCGCCTTCTACTATGCTGTTATCCACTCTCTATATCTCTGTAATTCCTCACATACTCTCCTCAGTGTTCCTGGTCTGTTCAGGCTCAAGTCATTCCAGCTTCCAAACAATATTTATAATCCTTTTTTCTGTTGTCCAGGTCATTCCTTGAAGTCCGCCTGATTAATTTTTCTTTTGACTTTCTTAACAATTTGAGTTTCTACAGGACAGGGGATTGTTAGCCCTATGCCCAACCTTAAAGAAGGAACCCAGCTATAACCATGCATATATATATATATATATATATATATATGCATGGCCACCACACACGGCGACTTTTCAGTCACTGTCTCACAGAAATCTTTTTCATCATTGTCTTCCTTTGGATAAATGCTAAATGAGTCAAGCAGAGTGCTACGTATGCTTCTTTTTGCTCTGCTCGCTTCATTTGGCATCCATCAGTCATCCACTTTTCTACTAAGAGTTTACTTATGATGTATATAATTTTCTGACACAGGATTGCTAAGATATTGAACAGTTTTTGCTCTCTTTAGCTTTCTGCTTGGTCTCTAACAAGAATAGTAGGCCCATGCATGCTAGTTGTTTGCCTGCTGCTTTTGCTAAGCAGAAGCTTGCCGATGGTGACAGTATTTGTCTCTCGTTTTGCTAGACTGAGATTTGGCTCAGTTTTCTAGATTCCTGACAGTGATCCTTTTGGGTAATGACAAGTTTGTAGCTACTGAATGATGGCCTTTTAAAGGTCACCCATTACAAGTTTTTGGACTCTGGTGGTTTTAACATTTGGTTCCTGCCTGGTTTCTGATGAGAACCCATCATCAAAAACAGCTGTTAATTAACCACTAATAAAAGGTGAGCAAAATCAGCATACAAGCTGATGGACAGAGCTTTTGTGTATGCAGAGATAACTCTAATACCAAAGGTTATTTATTATTCTCATATAAGCTGTTTGGTAAATTTTTGAAACTTAGTTTCTTTCTTTGTCTATAATGACAAATCAATGACAAACTTGAACAACAGTAAAACATTTCAGCTATCTAGACACAATATTTAGTAAATAAATTAGAAAGGGGAATGCTTCTATTGTGATAGCTATCTATCTAAAAATATGATATATGAAATATGTGAAATAAAAATCAAAAGACAGTTTGACACCTACTGCATTTTCATGTGTTGTTTCTCCACATTAATCTCCCTTCCTTTCAATACATTTTTTCTGTTATCACATAAGATTTTCAAAATGTCATGGTAAAATTATTTATACTGGTCTCAAAACCATTATCTCACCTCTGCTAGGATTTTTCAAAATGTGGATGCCATTGACATCCAGTTCAAAGTTTAAGAAATAACCAGAAGTGTAAAGTTAAGTTAGGGCTGTAAGGAGGATGTTTCCACAACTTCAAATCTAATCTCTTTGATAGCTGTTGAAACAAATGCACTTTTGTGCAGTCTCAACCAAGGTGTATCGTGCCATATAACAACTCATGTTTGTAGCTGATATAAATTGAAGGAATATGATGCAACTGTGTCCAGGTGAAATGACTGAGAGAAGGGAAATGGAGTTTGAGAGGCATTGCGATAGGATGCCATATTGCAGATCTATCTGTTTTGCAAATAGTAGTTGACAGATTGGGCCATCCCAAGTCAACAATCAGTGATATCATACTGAAATGGAAGCACAGTGAGTCAACTGCAAGTGCTACCTGCAGTGGACAATTGTAGGATGCTAAGGAGGATAACATGTAAAAACTGCCATTGTCGGCCAACATGTTGAACGCAGAGTTTAAGACATTGACTTCAACATAAATCTGCACAAAAACATTCAGAACAAGTCTCATGACGTGGGTTTCCATGGTAGGGCCACGATATACACAAGCTCCATATTACCCGAACCAACGTGCAGTCTTATTCATTGGTGCAAAGAGCATGTACGGTGGGACATGGAAACTTGGAAAGCTGTGTTATGGAGTGACTAATCATGCTATATCCCTCTACCAAGCAGATGGACAGCTGTCTGATGAATGTCTCTTACTAGAATGCATAACCTCAACTATGAAATTCAGAGGTGGCAGTGTGACAGTATTGCTCTGTTTTTCCTGGTTTGGCCTCAGGCTGCTGTGACAGCTGTTTTGAACTGGTGGGTCTCATCAGAGAACAGCAAAAATCTTAAAATGACAAGAATCCTCAAACAATATCAAAGCAATTGTTTCAGAAAATTGTATTCTTCATAAGTGAATAGCAGTTAGTGCTTAAGTGTGATATTAACCAAGAAGAATGATATATGCACGTAAACACAAGAAAGATATTTAATTAACCAAATATTTCGGTCTGGAAATAGCAGACCATCTTCAGTGGTATTACAAGAACAGTTTTAAAAATACAAGCTAGAATACTAACGATAGATCGTTAAAAATAAAACATGCCGCATGATGTAATATCACTAAGTATCAAGTAGAGACATGATTGAAAAAAAAAAAAAATTAATGAGTAATCTTGATTAGACTTTCCCAGATTTTTGATATAGATATACAGTCATTACAATTCAGGTTGGGACGATGGAGCAAGGCCTCCATGCTTTCCTTGAACAAACGTTCGAACCTATAATGGGATCTATGTAAGAGGCGAGTCCTGGCCAAAAGATTCTGTGGTCAGTTTCAATCCTGTGTTGAGCCAATCCAGACTTTTCAGGTTTGTTGTGAAGAATGGAGGATTGATGTTCTTGGATTCTTTTTTCAAGAGAATGTCCAGTCTGTCCAAAATAGGAGAGATTACAGTTGCAAGGAATTTGATAAACTCCAAGAAGAGATAAAGTTGAGTGTTTGTCTTTAGGAGAAGGAAAATGAGAAGACAATTTGTTGATAGGTGAATACGTAGTTGTTAAATCATATTTCTTTAAAATTCTTGCGATAGGTTCTGAAATACCGGAGATATAAGGAATAGGCACTCGACGTATTGAAACTTCGTTGTTTTGTGGAGGATTATAAGAATTGAGAAGATGTTGAGTACTTTTTTTAGAAAAGCCATTGAGTTTCATGTGTTGTTGGATAGTAGAAAGTTCTTTCTGTAGATAATCAAAATTAGAACAATTAGTTTTGGCTCTTCTGATGAGGCATTTTGTAATTACTGTTTTTTGACATGGATGATGGGCTGATTCTTTAAGAATATAACGACCCGTGAACGTTGGTTTCCTGTATACTGTAGTTGTAAGAATACTTGAAGGTGACCGGATGAGGAGAACGTCTAAAAAAGATAACTGGTTGTTTTCTTCTATTTCCATGGTAAACTTTATACGATGGGGTGCTTAAGGGTCAAAGCTGTATAACTGAGAGGAAACCTCCACATAGCCTTTAAAAGAATGCAGAGAACCGACCAGGGCTTCTGACCTAATGTCCAATCCTCACCTTCTCGTGGTGCACCCTGTTGGGTATCTACTTTGATACTGAACGAACGAGGATGGGCTGGCAATTTGGGATTTAGCCGACCAAATTGTATTCTTATTGGTTAAACCAAAATAAAAAATGATGGTACAACATGACAAGATTTCATGCCGGCTGGGGCGTCGCCCGTTTAAACAAGGCCCCCGTTGTTTTCGCCAGGGAACCAGGGCGAACAGCGAAAAGTCAGCTACTGGAACAAATCTGAAAACAAACCCCAACTCTACATCACCAGAGTTAAAGATCGGTACTATCAACGTAAGAAGCCTGAATGGCAAAGAAATGGAGCTAGCTGAGGAATTAGATAAGTACCAGATCGACATAATAGGGGTGACTGAAACAAAAAAGACCAAAACTGGTGAGATCTTTCTGAGCAATAAATACAAAATGTTATATTCAGGCAATGACAATCAAGGAAAAGAAGGAGTAGCCATAGTATTCAACACAAAATACGAGGCTAATCTTCTTGAATGGCAGTCAGTCTCAAGTAGAGTAATGTGGGCAAATATCAGAATGGGGAACTGGACAATGAGACTTATTTGTGCCTATGGTCCCACAGAAGGTTCTACTAAGGTAGAAGTGGAGGAATTTTTTGACGCTCTAGAAAAAGCAACTGACACAATGAAAAAGGAAAAGTTGGTCCTTGTTGGGGATCTAAATAGCAGAGTAGGAAATGATTGTGAGACATACAAAAATATTTTGGGAAAATTTGGAGAAAAGAGCAAAGCTAATAATAATGGCAAATATCTGTTGGATTTCTGCTCATGACATGGACTGGTTATTACTAACACCATGTTCCAACAAAAAATGTGCACAAATTCACATGGAGAGAAGAGGCTAGGAATAAGAAAAGTCTCATTGACTATGTTATTGTTGATAGTGATGTTTTCTCCCTGGTGCAGGACACCAGAGTGTACAGAGGATTTGAAATTGGAAGTGATCACTATTTAGTCTTGAGCAGGATAAAATTGAATTTCATATTGAAAAGAATAACATGTAAGAAAGTTTTAAAGCGAATAAAAGTTGAGCAGCTCTCAGATGTTAACTGTAGACTAAAATACAGAAAGATTATTGAAAAGAAAATGAAAGAGTTTGAAAACAGGAATCAAACCTTGGAGATTCAGTGGCAAACTCTGAAGAAAACATTGACTGATTCTGCCAGAGAGGCATGTGGTGAGGTTGTGTGCAAGGATAAATCCCAAATTGCCAGCCCATCCTCGTTCGTTCAGTATCAAAGTAGATACCCAACAGGGTGCACCACGAGAAGGTGAGGATTGGACATTAGGTCAGAAGCCCTGGTCGGTTCTCTGCATTCTTTTAAAGGCTATGTGGAGGTTTCCTCTCAGTTATACAGCTTTGACCCTTAAGCACCCCATCGTATAAAGTTTACCATGGAAATAGAAGAAAACAACCAGTTATCTTTTTTAGACGTTCTCCTCATCCGGTCACCTTCAAGTATTCTTACAACTACAGTATACAGGAAACCAACGTTCACGGGTCGTTATATTCTTAAAGAATCAGCCCATCATCCATGTCAAAAAACAGTAATTACAAAATGCCTCATCAGAAGAGCCAAAACTAATTGTTCTAATTTTGATTATCTACAGAAAGAACTTTCTACTATCCAACAACACATGAAACTCAATGGCTTTTCTAAAAAAAGTACTCAACATCTTCTCAATTCTTATAATCCTCCACAAAACAACGAAGTTTCAATACGTCGAGTGCCTATTCCTTATATCTCCGGTATTTCAGAACCTATCGCAAGAATTTTAAAGAAATATGATTTAACAACTACGTATTCACCTATCAACAAATTGTCTTCTCATTTTCCTTCTCCTAAAGACAAACACTCAACTTTATCTCTTCCTGGAGTTTATCAAATTCCTTGCAACTGTAATCTCTCCTATTTTGGACAGACTGGACATTCTCTTGAAAAAAGAATCCAAGAACATCAATCCTCCATTCTTCACAACAAACCTGAAAAGTCTGGATTGGCTCAACACAGGATTGAAACTGACCACAGAATCTTTTGGCCAGGACTCGCCTCTTACATAGATCCCATTATAGGTTCGAACGTTTGTTCAAGGAAAGCATGGAGGCCTTGCTCCATCGTCCCAACCTGAATTGTAATGACTGTATATCTATATCAAAAATCTGGGAAAGTCTAATCAAGATTACTCATTAATTTTTTTTTTTTTCAATCATGTCTCTACTTGATACTTAGTGATATTACATCATGCGGCATGTTTTATTTTTAACGATCTATCGTTAGTATTCTAGCTTGTATTTTTAAAACTGTTCTTGTAATACCACTGAAGATGGTCTGCTATTTCCAGACCGAAATATTTGGTTAATTAAATATCTTTCTTGTGTTTACATGCATATATCATTCAGTCTTATGTCATAAGTATCCTTAAAACAGCAAATTCTTATCGAAGAAGTGTCTAAATGTATTCATTTTGGCATTGTAAAATAAACAGTTCAATCTGTATTTCATGCACTATTTAAAGAAACTTGGAAAGTTTTTTAAGTAGCTCAAGCTAAGGCAACTCCAATGACGAGGATTGTATTTTCATAAGATCTCTCTTTATACGAAACTCTCCAACTTATATATATATATATATATTTGGCTGTGAAATAATCAAGTATTATCTTTAATATCTCCTATTTCTGTATATTTCACATTGCCAAAAATTACTTTTAGGATCTTCTTTAATAAATTAATCTTTAATCCTAAAAAAAATAAAATTTTGCTTTCCCTAAATATAACTATCAAATTTTTAAGTATAGAGCTGAGATGCTTCAATTTTAAATAAGTGAGATATTGTACTGGAAGATATGAATCTATCCATATTTTATAGCCCAATATAGAAAAAACTTAACACATTCAAAAAATTTACCAGAGAGTCTGTAAGAACATAATCTTCTCATGTTTTCTAGTAATTTTGCTGCAATATTGTCTATTATTATGCACCACCTAGAAATCACTTATGAATTTAATTTCCTGAGATAGCTTAGTTTCAGCTTTTGTCTTCACTTCTGCTTGTAATTTTTTGAAGTTTTTCTTTAGCCTGAAACTTACTCAATGCATTAATTAAAGGCAAATATATGGGTTGCAGGTAGAATTCTAGTTGTTCCTAGAGTCCTAAAGTTTTATATTAAAAAAATTTTAATATATGTAAAATAAAAAATAATTTTATTTTACATATATTAAAATGATATTTTAATATATGTAAAATAAAATTATTTTCTTGTGGCATGTGTGTATTAAATTAACTAGTGAAGTCCCTCGGTGTCTATATGATATGAAAGAGATCTAATATTTCCAAGTTTCTAGTATTGTCAGAAAAGCTGACCATATTGGACACTTGGAAATGTTAATCATTTATTGAACATTGTTAATGAGAGAACTAGTAATAATGAACTTTGATTAAAGTTAAGTACTAAAGGAGTGATGATAATATACTTGATGCATACTGTTCTCATTTAAAAATTATGGACGACAGAAGAGAAATAAATCTTAAATAACTAAGGAAGTTTGCATTCACTATCATCAAAATATACTTATTGTTTTGCTGCATTTGTATTTATTAGCTACTTAAAAAAATTATTTAAAGCAGTTTTCTGCTCAAGTGGATTTAATATAATTTCTTAATTACTGATTTTATTCTACTCATAGTACTCATTTAAATAAATGCTTAAACTAGAAACCCAAGCTAATTCCATTTTTTTTCTAATGTTTTCTGTGTGTGTGTGTGTGTGGGGGGGGTATATATATATATAAAAAAATTAAGTATTTTATGTTTATATTTTAGTTTGCTACATTTGCTTCAAAAAACAAGCAAAAGTCTCTGTGTATTGGAGATAGAGAATTGCCATTTAACATGTGGTCATTTTCCCACTTTGCTTGATCACATCAAAGAAATAACTAATCTTCAGTAAGTATTTAAACAGATCCTTCCCCTGTCTTTATAGAAACATAGTATTCATAGACTACTTTTTTTATATTTTCCTTTATTTTTGTTATCATCATTATAATAATTAAGGACTACATTATTTGCAAAATCAAAATCTCATCATAGAAGATAACTATGTGACATCATAATTGAAGTGTGATTTCAATTATACTTGCCGCCTTCTATAGAGTATTCTAGAGCATGTTCCACCATTCTTTATATTGGAATTCTCAGAACTGAGAATTGTTGGGTGCAAGTTGTTCCATGGCGAAAGAGACTTAAATGAGGTTATGGTCCGAGTTTTCCAAGAGAACTGATATCTAGTGTATTTGGAAGGGAAGCTTGTTAAAAAGAGGTCAAGGATGTTGGTAAGTGGATGAAGGTGGTTTGGTTTCTGGTAAATAGATTGACTATGTTAGGGCACTGTTAATGACAAATACCTCAGCATCCCTGCCTTCTCAATCATTGGAACCTGGGAAGAGAAGTCAATTTCAGTTGTGACCATTTTCCTTATTGAAGTCTCCAAGAAGGATGGCTTCACTATTTTCATATTTCAACTACAGAAAGCCCCCAGATATCCCTTTTGTAGCACTAATAAAAAAAAAAAATAATAATTTTCTCTCTTTGATATCACAGATCTCTACAATTTTACCATTCATGCTGATTACTTTGCTTAGAAGAACAAAGTATACAAATAGGATACCGCTATGCTTATCTTTCTCATCTCCCCTTGCCAGTTTCTATATGCAACATTTTGGAAAACATGCTCATGAAACACACACTTAAACCTTCTGTCTGGTTTAACAGGCAACACCCCCAGAATCCAATTTATTATGTAAAAAGAAAATAGCAATGGCTTGGCCTTTCTAATACTTTAATCACATATTCTTTTCAGTATATTATTCTTTAAAAAACAAAACAAAAAAAAAACCTAGCTAGTCTGGTTAGAACAAGACTGTTCTAACCAGACATTCCTCATGCTGAACATAATCATTTCTTAATCATATATTATCTTCAATTCCAACAGGATTAACAAATTACTTAATCTTCCCTCCATCTCAGCATACAGATTGAAACTATGTCAGGTTGGTTTTCCTTATCTGGAAAAACGCTCCCCCCCCCCCCTCAGATAATCACAGATTTATGGCAAGTCTGGACACTCCTTCATGTAGAATTAAATGGAAGATGACATTAGTATTACATAAAGTCACTATAGATCTGAGACTATTTTTTTTTAAAATCAGCCTCTACTATGAAGTACTCTTCCAAATTCAAGTATGGCTGTATTAATTTGTTAAAGATCTGCGAGACTCATTCTGAGTCATACTTTGAAATATTAAAGATAGAAATGTGAAATTTTCGGGGTGCTTAAGGGTCAAAGCTGTATAACTGAGAGGAGACCTCCGCATAGCCCCTTTAAAGGAATGCGGAGAACCGACCAGGGCTTCTGACCTAATGTCCAATCCTCACCTTCTCGTGGTGCACCCTGTTGGGTATCTACTTTGATAGTGAACGAACGAGGATGGGCTGGCAATTTGGGATTTAGCCGACCAAATTGTATTCTTATTGGTTAAACCAAAATAAAAAAATTTTCATGTAGTACTGTCATATCCTGTACACCCCTTGAGGGTACATGGCAGGAATTTGATGATGATGTGAAATTTTCTGGCAAGTTTGTCTTTAATTTTTCAAAATCATTCTAAGACTAGATAACCTGACTTCACCAAATTATCTTTATGGTTATCTGACCCATAGAGAGAGTGCTGTGTTAGGACATTAGTTCATTTTCAGTTAAAATTTGAATTGTTTTTACAATGGTTTAGTTGAGTACTTGTTGCAGTTGCAATTCATGCTCTAAAGATGCGGGATAGAAAACCAATAAAATATTAGTAAATTAATTACGTTTTTTCTTCTCTTGGTGTTTATATCATGAATAACTAACAACAACAATTAATCCTTTCTATACATATTTGATTTAGAGAACAGTCAAGTCTCCATATTTACAGGAGTAGCATGTCAGCATTTTTTTTTTTTTTTGCAAACATCTGTACTCTCACCCCTCCAATATTTTCTACATATGCTCAAACACTTACTCAACTATTTACAATTAAGAGAAAAATGTTGAAATGTGTTTAAAAGGTTTTAATTACAGGCCTGCAAAATTCGCTGGAAACTATTAACTGTTTCTGATATCTCTTCCATTTTTCTCTATCATGTAGGATCGTTCACAAAATGGATCTTAATATTACAGTAAAATAGCAGTATTTAAAGTTTTCTGTAGACATTTTTGGAATGAAAGTATTGAAAAAAATGTTTTAATTAAAGTACATACTTTATATTTCATTGTGGTGTCTTTTTCTTTTCCTGAGTCGTCTCTGTGCAACATCCAGCAATAGTCCGCCATCATGTTGACATTCTGCTTGCCCTGATACCTTCTTTCCATCTCCTTGATGTCTTTGTGGAATCACTCTATGCTGACAGTTATGATTCTTAGGAAAGTAGTCTAAATGAGAGTTGAGAAAGTGCACTTTTTAAGCTCACGGAGCATCCCAAATCCTTGAATTTCTGTAGCATGTCTTCCATCTTCCACAATCATTTTATAATTGGAGTCCTTGTGATTTCCTAAAAATTTAGTCACCACCTCTTTCAAAACTTTCCATGCTTCTTTTTCAACAGTTGCCATTTTTTCTTCCAACAGTTTATCCTTCATAAGTTTCCTGCTGTCTGGACTGATAAAAAAAAAAAAATACCTTCTTGAATTTTGCACAGATGTATTTAAAACTCTTTCTTTTGACAAAGCCTTGACAAATTGCTTCATAAATCCCAGCTTTGTGTGAAGCGGGAGTAAAAGGATTTTTCCCGAGCAACCAAAGTTTCGTGTAACACATTTTTACTTCCAGGTTCTAATGTTACTCTTTCTGGCCATTCCTTCTTGATCCAATGTTGCTCTCAATCTTGGCTGTTCCACTCGCACAAAAAGCACGGGTATTTGGTGTATCCTCTTTGTTGTCCCAAAATCATAGATAGACTAAGATCACTGAAGCTCAAAACAGATGCAAAAAAATTATAAATGATTCCAAAACAGAATTTGAACGGGCAAAAAGCAGGAAACTTGCAGCCTGTCCTAGCTGCAGCCATGCCTTTTGGTCTCTTGCCAAAGCAATTGGTCGCAACTTTTGCCCTACACTACTCCCACCCCTATCAGCAATATGGGTGATGTTGCAGATGGCTCATTTGCAACATCACCCAGAGAAAAAGCTAATCTCCTGACTTCACACATAACCGACAATGGCAAATGCCCAACATACAATGCCTCCTGTATCCTTTTGCCAGAAAGAGATTCTAAACCTGTTGTCAAAATTAGAAACAAAAAAAGCCCCTGATGGCATTCCTCCAATTGTCCTGAAGGTCTGTGCAGCAGAACTGACTCCTATCCTTTGCCATCTGTACACACTATCTTACTCCACTGGTATATATCCAGAAGCCTGGAAATTGGCCTATATTCAACCCATTCCCAAAAAAGGAGACAAATCGCTGCCATCTAACTACTGCCCTATCTCACTCACCTCAATCCTATCTAAAGTGTTGGAGAAAACCATCAATTCTCAACTACTACTCTACCTTGAAGGTACCCAGCTATTAATCGACCACCAGTACGGATTCTGCCGATGCCGATCAACAGGTGACCTGCTCTCATATATCACCCATCTCTGGACGTATGACATGGAAAAATTTGGCAAATCCGAAGTAGTTGCACTCGATATCTCTAACGCCTTTTGACTGGGTCTGGCACAAAGGCTTACTAAGCAAACCTCCATCATTTGGACTGTCTCAGGACTTCTGAAGATGAATTGCCAGCTTCCTGTCTGGTCTGGATGCACGCTATGTGTAATGGTAGATGGCTCCCTATCCTCCCACTATCCAACTAATGCTGATTTCCCACAAGGTTCAGTTCTCTCACCGACCCTCCTTCTATACATCAATGACCTACTCCAGTTGACCTCCAACCCAATACACAGTTTTGCAGATGACAGCACATTGCACTCCTCCCTTTCATTTGATAAACCTTACCCTTCACAACTCACTTCAGCCACAACTTCCCTTAACACAGACCTCCAAAACATCCTCCGTGGGGCTCAGATAACCTCGTCAACTTCAATGCTAGTAAAACCCAGTTCTGTCTTATTTCCCACAAAAAAAGAACCATTTTCCCCCAGTATTATTTTTGATAACACTCAAATCCCCCAGACAAGATGAAATTTCTCTTCTCGGAATTATGGCATGACATCAGGCCTCTCCTGGCATAAACACATCACAACCATTGCATCCTCAGCTTCCAAAAAAAAAAACTAGGCTCTCTTTCGCTCAAGACGTTACTTCATTTCAAAACAGCTGTTAACCTTATGCAAATCGCGAATCCGCCCAGCTATTGAATACTGTTCTCACATTTGGAGTGGAGCCTCCTAATAGCTCCCTCAAAATGCTTGACGACTCGATACAGAGGAGAGCAATTAGACTGATAAATGATCCATCTCTTACCAACTCACTCACCCCACTTTCACATAGACGTTTAGTCTTTGCAATTTGTATATTCTACAAATATTTTCATTGAAAATGCTCATCTGAAACAACATCAATAATTCCCTCACTCTGTACTAAACCCATTGGAACACGTACAGCCACCTCCCAACATCCCTTCACGGTACACCTTGAAACCCACAGAACAAGTTTCTTTTCCTCCTCCTTCATCCCTGCTACTGCTGTACTGTGGAACAGTCTTCCCCCTGAGGTATTTCCCGAGGAATACAATATACAGGCTTTCAAATTGAATGTTAACAAGTTCCTCCTTTCCCATCCCACTACCCATATACAGTACTAAAGTACTATATATGGGTAGTATATAAACCTCTTGTATATGGGCCAACATTAAAAAAAAAAAAAAAAAACTGTCCATCCATGATCATCGTACTTAAGTTGGCTGAGAATGAAGGCTAAATTTTCATATTCTTTCAAATGCATGGAATGTGCTACTGGTAGTGAAGCATACTTATTGTAATTATGGAGAAGCACAGCTTTGAGGCTTCGATAAACAACCTCTAATCGATGACTTCATGTTTTACGTTGAATTTGCTTATCAGTCTGGGAATATTGCTACAGTAAACTAAATCACCTTCCTCTGAAAAAGTAAGAAAGAAAATCTCTTTCTTCTTAGAAAATATGATAACCTTAGTAGTCAATGACTAAAGTTCAACTTAAAGAATCACACAAGAAAATGTGTCTATGACAACAGGAAAGTCATCCGTTATCTTGGCAAATCAGATTCAAAGTAGCTGCCTGCACTTTTATCTGCAGCCCCCCCTCTCCTATTTTAAGAATGAGAAGTTTCGTGGAAATTTCTTTATTTAGAATAAAAAGGCACTTCAAAAAATCCTTTATTAACAACTGATTAGTTGTAAATAAAGGAGAATGAAAATAAATACCAATACGCTGAATTGATAAAAATTAGAAATTGGGTAAAATTGGTGGGAGATGGAATTTTTTTTACTATTTTTTCTGAACTCAACACCTAAAAATCTAAAAGAATCAGTTATTACTTCTCAGACAACTTTTCCATTGCAGATTTCTGTTATGTTTCACAATAATGAGTAACATTTTAGACCCATATATCAAAATTTTATTACATAGTTAAGAACAAGTTATGCACTAGGGTATTCACCACAGTAGTATAGGTTGGCTAATGTTGAGACTTCTGGTTTGGAGGTGCCTTAGGTATTGACGAAGAAGTTTCCATTTCAGGAATGTTGTGATGGAAAGTTTTTTTTTTTTTTTTTGCTTGAACTCATTGTGTATGGTGCTAAAATATTGTCAAGGCTTTCCTTGAACTTAATTACACGAATCATCATCATATTCATAGAAAGTATTTGGCATCATGCATTAGTTGACTTCTCTTGGTATGGTTCTTCCTAATTCATCCTCAAAGTTGGAACAAACAAGCTCCTTGAGTTCATTAGTTAAATTGTTGATGTCCTCCTCCTCTAAGTCATCAGAAACCTACACTCCCTATTCTTCTTGCCAACAGCTTTATATCTACAATGGCTTTCTTGTGCTGTTCATCTGGACTGAAGTCACACACAATCTTTGGTCATAAGTTCTTCCAGCAAGCTTTTACAGACCTATCCCTTGATGTCAGCTGTGGTGAAGTGCTTCCAAAAATGAATAAGATAGATGTTGTCGTCACTGCCCATGGTCTCACCAATTTAGTCCATAGACCGCTTTGTGTAGTTGGTCTTAAAAACCTTGTTTACCCCCTAGTCAAGCAGCTGGATAAGGGAGATGGTGTGAGGGGATAGAAAGACCACCTCTACATTGTCATGTGCATCACTTAGGGATCCCAGAACACTGTTCGGCACAAAAAGGACTTTAAATGGAAGTCCTTTCCCCTCCAAGTATTCTTTGACCATACCAAGAGAAGTCAACTTTGATGAACAGTGTTCAGGAAGAGGTTCTTTGTCATCCAGTACACAGGTAGTATATATATTCTTATGTTCTTCAAGAGCTTTTGTGAAATTTAGGCCAGGCTTTGTCATATTGACTGCTGTAAACTAGAAGCATAATCCAAATCTTGGAGCCTTCTTCTGTGTGCTAACTATATAGGTGCACTGTAGTATCTTCTTCCAGAATAATGCCATGTCATTGAAAACGTGTTATATCCCTTTTCCTCGATGACCTTCTTGAGTTCAGCAGGGTAGGCCTTAGCAGCCTTGTGATCACCTGAAGCTTGCCTGTAATCTTTACATTATGGAGTCAATAATGCCTCTTGAATTTCTGGGACCAGCCGTTTCCTTCAATAAAAGTTGTTTCTATAGGTTTCTGGTACTAGGGGTTTGCTGCTTAAATCTGTAAAGAACCCCTTAGCAGAAATCATACCAACATTCACAAGCAAGTTTTTGCACTGTTCAATCCACTTAAACAGTGGATTCTCCATTTTTAGCATCACTATATCATGTATGTAAGCCATGTATTTAGCAGTAAGAATTCCACCAGTTTGTACTGCCTCTGTTTGTTTTCTTACATATTGTATGGGACTATTATTGATACCAAATATGAAGCCCTTCTTGACATGTATCTAGAGTCATCACTTTCTTTTATTTAGGCTGTTGTCTGTTGATAATGTACTTTAGAACCCATGGGTATTCACAAATGTCACAAGCCATCCTAGTCAGATGATTCTCAGTTTAAGACTGAAGATGCATGATTTTACAACTGCTAATGCAAAAACATGAATCCGTGATTATAGAGACCTGCCTGCATTATACTTATTGAGGAGTAGGTATATATATCATCAGCTGGGTTGAATATCTCCACATTTAATATCAAGTTTAATGTCATTTCCTCTCTAATGTGATCTATGTAGTTGTGTGCACCTTGTCTTACTCCTTATTTTATCCAAACCGTATTCTACACTATGAATTTGCAATAGCTTTTTTTGTCTTGGCACCTTATCGTATGCCTTATCCAAATCCATTCAACTTGCATTTAAGAGTTCTACTCCAATCATCCAGAATTCAACCTTCTAACTAGGCTGCATGAATGTGCCTACTGTAAAACTTTTATACTTCATATCTGAACAATTATCATATATAGTAATCCCTCAATTAGTGCGTCATTTTTTTTCGATACCCAAATTCGATTAGTGCACCTATATACATTTTAAAAAATATTCTATCTATACATGTCTATTTTAAAACTATTTTAAAAAATCACTCACCAGAAAAATAATTTAATTACCAATTTAAAACATTTTACAAAGTTATTTTTAATGGCATAGTATTACACTACTTCCAAATTTTTACCATCTGCTATAGTACGCCCACAGATTCGAGACACTTCTGTGCATGTCACAAAAAGAAGAATCCATTCTGATAATAGGGTAATCAATTGTCTTCTGGGATGAGTTATTTATTATTACATGGTGGAAAATTAACTTCTCTTTTATGATCGTTGTAGTTTTTTAAGTGGTAACTATTTTTGCTTGTATAACAGTTGGAACATTTTATCTATAAAGCACGTGATTTCGCGTGTTGGAATCACGTCCTTCATTTCTTTCCCCCTTCAATGATAACGTCCAAGAGTTAATTAAATCTTATACTGAAGAAGTGAGTGATTCCGACCTGCTAAATTTAGATGCACACCAGGAAGATTCCGAAGAATATGAAGAAAATTTAGCCACCGATAGTCATCCAAGCGATTTCACAGAAACAATTTGAAAATACTTTTCGTACAATCGAAGTTTTTAAGCAGCAATGCTTAGAGGCTGACCCTGATGAAGAGAGAAGCAGTAAAATTTGTAGAAGAGGCAATAGGGCCATACCGTCAGTTGTATGAAAAAAAGAAACAAAATTCCCATCCAAACTATGTTAGCTCAATTCTTTGTTAAGAAGTAGAATAATAAAATTTATATTCTGAATATGTTTTATTGTCTTTCAGCTTCATGGTTTTCCTTTAACTAGGCTCTGAGACATACCTTAATTCTTTTATAAAAAAATTAAGGTTCAAAAAAGAAATTTGAGGAACGAATTATACTTTTCCCCATAGATTATTATATTCAATTAGCATGTTTGATTAATGTGCCTGTTTTTAAGAACGCATTAGGTGCACTAATCAAGGGATTGCTGTATACTACTTTCCATATTGCAGGTTTCTGATTGCATTTATCTTTACCACTTTTCCATCTGAAGTCTTTCACAGTAATTAATCCAAAAATGTCAGAAGGAATACTGCAAAAAGCAATCAGATCTCCAAGAGATCTCTGATTCCTTTTTGCAGTATTCCTTCTGCTATTTCTAAACTTTTCAATAGCCCTAGAACATTGTCATCTTAGAAGGAAGTGCAAAAGAGAATTTATATCTTTCTCATGTTATTTATTTATTTGTGTGTGTGTGTGTGTGTGAAGAATATTCAATCTCTGCAAAATGGGGGATGTGGATTGATTTTCCTTGCTTTGCCTTTATTTTGCACTTGGTTGTGGAACATGGAACACCCAAGTTTAATGTTTTGCAATGAGGAGCTTTCTCCAGTAGTTGAATCTTATCCATCTTCAAGGTATATTGAACAGCTACTAGCATTTTGCATATCACCCATTCAAAGTACCAGCTCTGTTGCTTTGACAGAAACAGTTGTCTCGTGACTATGCCCCCCCCCCCCCCAAGTCTTCCAAAATGTGATTGCAGACTAGTATTTTTTTTTTCTGTTTTAAAGTTCAGTATCATATTACATATGAGACTGGCATTTGCCTATTTTGTATTATGCAAGCTGTTGGTGTGAATGTTGACAACAGTTACTTTACACTGAACATAATAGAATTCTTTCATGGCAGATTTGTGTTCTATCGTTCAGCTTTTCACTATACTGGCTAAGGAGGTATCTGTCTACCTGCAGTCGTTAAATGTGCACAGAACAAGCACTCTTTCTTTCTTACCCATCTATACTAAGAGCTGAGATCTCTGTTCATTGTGCTGCATTGCTTCCTGAGTGTATTATATAGTAATCTTTCACTTGAATGTAATAATTATACAGCTGAGCTGCATGCCATTCTTGCCCTTGTATGTATGTGTAAAAGAAAAACCCTTACCAAAAATGTATGATCATTACAGACTCCTTGAGATCCTCATCAGTCTTTGCCTCTCCTGTGTCCAATTCAAATCCAGTGCTTTATAATACTCTATAACTGTTGAATAAAATGAAGATCCTTAATTTTGATGTTTGGTTTGGCTTGATTCCCACCTACATTGAAATTAAGGGAAATGAAACCACAGATGCAACTGGATAGGTCTACCCATACTTTTTCTATGTACTGTTTATCTGTTCTCTATACAGACAGTTAATAAGTTCAAAGTTAACAGAGAGTCATCTTAGAGGAAGCACTCACAAATAAATTGATGAGATTAAGCCTGAAATAAAGCATTGGCTTAATATTGGTCACACAGAAACAGATGAGAGGTCATTTTACACATTTTTGTGTATTGAGGGATGATGGTCCAGCTGTGTACAAACAATGCATCCTCACATTACTATTTGCCATGTTCTGTTCTTTGGAACATGGCTTCACCCAAAAGAAATTTTCACTATTTTGTTGAGCCAGCTACACTCAAGCCGATCTTTTTACTCAGACAAACTGCATGAAGTTTGTAACTTTTACATTGCTTAATTTTTAAAATTGATTTTTATATATAAATTAGTAAATAAATGTTATGTGTTTATTATTTGATTACTTTCTTTTGCTGTAACTGTTGGAATGGCACAGTATAAGTTTCTGTCCTTGCACCAATAAACTACAAACCAACCAACCTTTGTGGTATTTATCTCCTTTATTCTTACCAGAGTCTTCTTGTGAATTTGAGCTACGTTTTTGCATAGGATTTTTTTCCTCCTCTCCTTGCTTACAGCTTCTCCACATTATCACTGCTGTCTTATAAGCATATCTTTTTAGGAGGAAATGATAGACGACTTTCCTCATGAAGAGAGAGACATGAAGTAGCTAATGTCATGTTTTGTCTCCAGCATAGGGTCTTCTTTCCCTTCTTCTTACATAGTGTGGTTGATGGTATTGCTGGTCATGCTCAGCAAGGCCATTACTGTTATTAGGAAGCCAGCACCATTGCTATTTGAGGGTATAGCAGTAAAGTGGTTTTTGTAGGCCAGCTGCTAGTTAGTACTGATGGTAATGCATCTGGAAGTTTTATCAATCAACTAGCAGATAATCCTGCTTGCTGTTGCTGCTTACTCTAACTGATCAATACCTCAAGTGAATTGAAATATACTTGATTGGAGACCAAGCACTTCCTGTATGGGATTTAGGTACTCAAGTTCTTTTCATTTGCTGTATAAGATTCCTGTACTAGCTCAACCAGATAAACACTAGTGTCATTGCAGTTATAAAAACAAATCAAAATACATACCTGAAACCACAAAGTTGCATTCCACATATGGATCTTCAATACAAATAATAATTACATTTATTATTAAGAGAGACCTCCAGGTAGTCAGGGACTCATTGAGTGAGGCCACATACACCAGCTATACTTTTCTTGAATTCACATAACATCCTATGGCAATCCATTCCAATCATGTATCACTCAATGAGCGAAAAATCTAGATCTCATCCCCTTCTTAGTGTCATTCATTCTCAGCTCTCAATGATACCCTCTTGTTCCTACCCAACCCTCCATAAAATAAATTCCATCAATCGAAATCCTCTATTATTCTTTTATCAATCATATCACCTCTCTGTCTGCTGTCTACAAATTCAATCTGTCTTCATATTCAGTATTCCATAATCCTGATATAATTTTTAACACTATCCTTTGCACTCTCTCTCCAATGTATCAGAATCACAACGGAAACCAGACCTGTGCACAGTAGTCCATATCAAGGTCTTGTAAAGAGGAAAATTGACACCCTTATCTTTATATGTGAAAGTTCATTTCAACATTGGAGTTGTATTTGCAGTCTTTGCTACATGGCCCCTGAACTTCAACTTGCTATTTACCAACACTCTAAGATCCTTAGCCTGATCAGTTTCTTCTAGTGTAATCCCACCAATATAATACAACACTGGACATCTAACCACCCCAAAGTATTTTCCCAGCCTATTCAAACCATTCTGCAAGTACTGCAGCATTAATGATTACCCTAGCCATTGTTGCATCCTCAGCAAATAGCTGTATGTCGCCTGTCACATCCAAATCAAAATATCAATGTACAGATTGAATAACAGTGAACTAAGGACTTATTCTTGTGGTACACCACTAATTACCTTAAATCTTGCAAACTCACCCCCCCCCCCCCCAAAAAAAAAAAAAACCTTTTTGATATCTGTCAGTCAGTCATCCTCTTAACCACACTAATATTTTATAATCCAAACCCATATATTCCAATTTATGCAGTATTCTTCCATGATGTATTCTGTCAAAAGTGTTAGCAAAATCTAAACATTATTATAGAATGTCAGCAAGTTGCTAAAAACATGACCTTCCTTTAGTAAACCGATGCTGTTCATTGCAAAGTAGAAATTAACTGTTGGCCCATTTCTGAATGTGAGCCCTAACAAATTTTCCAAAATCTTTACCACTGTAAAATTTGTATTTTCATTTTATGTTCTTTATAACTTTGACTTTCTCCTTTTTCTAACAGTCGTATTCCGAGCTCTTAATACGTTGCTTGATTTAGTTTCCTATATTTAATCCTTTCATTCAACTTTAATCCCCCCCCACCCCTTCTCAAGGCCGTAATTATGCTTCTTCACGTGCATGAAACTTTAGAACTAAGGAAGTGCCTCTGGCTGGAGCCAATTCCTTTGTCTGAACTACTGGTGTCTTTCTATATTGAATTCTGAAAATTAATTTTTTTATATCGACTGCACCATCAAAATTCGCAGATTGGATTTGAATATCCTTCCAAAGAAAAACACGGAACTAAATCAATAAATTCAGTTTTATTATTCTCATGAGATTTTACTGCTATGCAATTAATATTTGGTAAATTTAGTTTAATCCTTTATCCAAGTGTAAGAAAACAAAGTTTGCACCTGAAGTATCTTCAGGACTGAGGTAACTCGTGGTAAAAGTTGGACCAAGCTCTCATCATCACTTATAGGTATAAGTCAATATGACTTCTCCATTGCTTCCACCTTAGTATCACCGCACCAGGGTCTGGCTCCCACTAATGAGACCTCAATAAAGGTCGAAACCGGTCTGGGTAGTGGCCTTTTCCTTAATGCATAGCATTATGGGAGATACTAAGATAAGTGGGGATTTGGTCCACGTTTGCCTCAGTCCTGAAGATACTATAGGTGCAAACTTTGTTTGCTTACACTTGGATAAAGGATTAAACTAAATTTATTATAGTCTGACCAAGGGGAAAAAAATTCCAACATCTTTCTCTAATATTAAGGTGAGACACCTTTTAGCAACCCATATAGGTCAATATGACTTCTCCATTGCTTCAACTTAGTATCACCACCTCTGGGTCTGGCTCCCACTGACAAGACCTCAATAAAGGTCAAAACCAGTCTGGATAGTGGCCCTTCCCTTAACATAGCATTATACATGTCCGCAAGAAGATGTACTTTGCATTATGGGAGGTAACGAGGCCACCTTTACCACACTTGGATAGAGGATTAAACTAAATTTATTATAGTCTAACCAAGTGGAAAAAAAATCTTCCAAAATCAGTATTTGGATAATTAAAGTCTTAATTTTTTTCCATGCACTACCAATATCATGGGATCAAATCCTAATATACTACTCAGATGACCATAATTTCTTCCTTTATAGTTCAGCATGTAACTTTTCCTAAATGGGACATCCATAAACTTAGTTACTTCCCAAGTCTATACAACATGATCACTGTCAGGAAGCAGAACAGTCATATCATTGGAATCTTCCTTTGACATTATAAGCAGATCTAAGAACCTCCCCTAGCTCAGTCAATATACATGAAGTCCCTTGGTCGGAAAGACCTGGGTTTGATTCCCATCCATGATGTGAGGAACCTTTATCTGGTCTCTTTTGACAAAAGTTGAGTTAGCCAGTCTCATACGGAGGTAGGGGATTCTTTCACCAGAAACTCTGGTTTTTCGTCCTCTAAAAGAGGCAAACCGGCCTCTTGAACTCACACAGATTACAGTCAGGAATACTTAAGACCCAGCCATTGGCCTGATTTATCAGCTATGCCAGCCCCAAGTCCAGATACAAAATAAGGGGGGGGGGGAGAGGATTGGGATGGTGCCGTACCTACCTATAAAAGGGGCTCACAGCTGTCGTATCATCATACGAAATAAATCGGATCTAACGCTCTTTTTTATGTTGAGTTCCTTCTGTCATATGCTGCTTGAGGAAGTTGTCTTGCAACAGCTAAATAAATTGAATTTCATTCTTCTCATGAGAAGATTGAAATTGAACTGTGCAGTCATTGTTTGGATAATTAGTCATTCATGATGAGTACTCATTTAGTACTGCATTGTGTCATCACCAGCAATGATTTACTAGGTCTGTAAGAATACTGGTATATATTTGATTTTGTTAGACATCACTTGACTTTACTTGAGACACACTGGGCCTCTGTCTCACTAAAAACCTGTGCAATAAGATTTGTTTTTGCCTGCATTTTAAAATGTTTCTGAAGTGAGACATGGTATTGTCATTGAAAAGGTTTATGATGCAGTTTGCTACAGCTTTGTCAGGGTGATATCTTTCCACAAAATGTTGCACCTCACTCCATTTTGCACACATTTCATTGATCAAACAACTAGGAACATCCTTCCTTCCTTTGAAGACATTTCCTCCACCACTATCTTTGGCTGCTCATTCCTGTGGTTCTCCACATCAGCATTGTGAACTTCCTAGCCCATACTTTTGCCCAGAGACACAATATCATTGACAAAAACTATCTCAATGTTTCTGTCTGGCCACAGTTTCCTCCGGGCTGAGTTCATGGTCCTGTAAGTCACTTGCACCCAGGTTTTGTCAAAGATACTTAAGCAATGGAGGATGTTGAAGTGATTTTTCCAGAATTCTCTGAGTGTTAATTCTGGGTCAGAGGTAACTTCAAAACACCTTTGAAACAGTGCTTTTGTGTAGAGTTTCTTAAAGTTCAAATTGACCTGCTGGTTGATGGGCTGGATTAGAGGAATCATGTTAGGGGCAGGAACTTCACTGTGATAAAATCAAACTCGTCCTCCAAACCTGAAGGGTGAGCAGGCATTTTATTGGCAATTTTTTTCTTGAAGGTATTTTCTCAAACTTGGGGCAAAGGCTTCATGGATTCACTCAATAAAATGTTACCTGGTTACCCAAGCCCTACTAGTAGAACTCCACATAACAAGTTATTTTTCTTAAACACCCTCGGATTCTCAGAGTGGTACACAAGCAATGGCTTGACCCCACTTGCATTTCCATATAGCAAAAGAGTCAGCCTGTCTTTCATTGGCTTGTATCCTGGCAATGCTTTTTCCTCCTGAGCAATTTTTTCCAAAATAGGCCAGTTCATCACAGTTGAACACTAACCCTCAGACTTTATCACTGAATTCTTGAACACATCAATATCAGCACTCATACCACGGTTTTTCTTTAAAAGGTCATGCAATCAGCTCGTTTTTTCACAAATTATAGCATCAGAAACACTATCACCACATAACTGTTTCTCGTTTATCCAAATAAGCAACAGTTTTTCCACTTCTTCAATTGCCTGTGATCTTTGTTTAGTAGGAACTTTCACTCCTTTTGAAACATCAGCTCCCTTGATTGTTTCTTTATTTTGAATATTGTACACATCACTGATTTTGCCATAACAAGATTCGATACATGAACACCATTTTCATGTTTAGATTTTTCTTGTCACTTTGCTGCTAACACTATCCTTCTTTGACCCCATGATAACTTATTTAGTAATAATTTATAAAAAAACAACTGCAAATTCAAGCAGTTGTCTGCACTGAGCAGAGGCTGCAGCATAACTGATGCTCTCTTACCATACATCTCAGCCCGTGTAGCACGTGGTTACCAGTGCATTTTTTGTTCAAGGAGAGTCATTCAACAACCGAGGTTCCACTGTAAATGTCTTTGGAAAATGTGGAGAAAATAGAAGTATAATTCAGTAATATTTACCGAATTTTTGTTCAGGACTAATCGCTAGTACTATATGTTAATAAATATGTGGAGAGAAGATAGAAATAAACATTGAACTATATTATGAATTGTAATATTTTCATTCTTTTCAGGATACAAGGATAATAAAAATTAATAATCATATTGAAGAAAAAAAATAGTTAAAAGAATCAGAGGTGAATTGTAGACTGAAATACTTGGAAACTGAGTCTATGGACACTGTAGTGTGAGGAACATACAGAAATGGCACCTACCTTAATATGATGTAGGAATCTCCTTTTGCTGCGATGACTGCAGCAACAATCCTACGGGGCATACTTTCCACAAGTGTATGATAATGATCAATGTCAATTTTGGACCATTCTTCCTGTAGGTGTGTATTGAGGTCTTGGACTATTGTGGGGATGCCACTTCACCTCACCCAATGCTCCAGTTTATCCCACAGGTGTTCAGTAGGGCTGAGCCTAGGACTTTGTGAAGACCAATCAAGTGTTGGTGATGTTCGTGTCCACACAACTGCAGCAGCAGCCTTAGAAGGTGCATTATTGTGCTGAGAGAGAAAGACAAGGTCAGTTCTGTACACCTGCCACAAAGTAGGAAGCATTGTATTGTCCGGTATCTTCAGATAACTCTCGTAGTTCAATGTTCATAGGACTACAAACAGCGGTCCAAAGCCAAAACAGAACCACACCATCACACTGCCACCTGAGAATTTCATAGTTGGGGTTACACACACACATTGGGAAGAGTAGTTCACTGTGCATCTGTCCAGTGAACTACTCTTCAGAATCATTGGACCTCAAACTCATCCATCTTCTTGGTATAGCACATAACACAGCTTTCCAAGTTTCCACATCCTACTGTGAACACCCTTTGCATCACTGAAGATGATGCTACATGTTGTAAGCCTCAGTGCAGATTAATATTCGCTGCCCCGAACTCCTCATTCAATGTGTGAATGGTAGTTTTTACATATTATCCACCTGTGATGGCCCAATTTGTCAACAATTTACTGAGTTGATAGGCCTGGAACATGGCATCCTATTACAATGCCTCTTTGAAATTCCATTAGTTCCCTTCTTGTGGTCATTTCACCTGAACACAGGTGCACAGACTTGGGAGCATTGTATTCCTTCAATTTATACCATCTACAAACACGTGACTCATTGCATGGCATGATTCACCTTGTCAATTGGATGTGTCTATTGACTTCTTTCCAAGCAGTGTATATCTATTAAAAATGAAAAGTTTAAAAACAAGAACCAAACCATGGAGACTCACTTCCAAACTGAAGAAAACACTGATTTAGCCAGGAAAGTAATGACAAAGTTGGTTACATGGATAGAAAATTAACATCATGGTGGACTCAAAAATTTAAAGAGGTTGTCATGAAGTCAGCTGTTGAAAAAACTGTACAAATCACTGACATATGTTTGGAGTAACTCCTTAGAACAATAATTAAATCAGTTGAAATAATGGCAGAACAGTTATAAAAAAAAATATTCAGTACAAATCAGTACTGCAACCAGAAATCTTAAATATGGAAACATAACATTCACATATGAAGGTACTTAAGGAATTCAAAGACCTAGTCATGATACTGATTTCCTGATGACTATAGTAGAACTCTCATAATATCCATCTAGAACTATACATAATAAATAAACGAAAAACTCACGTAGAAATATTATTTAATAGTATAATTTTCGCCTGTGTGTCACAGGCATCTTCAGTACAATTAGGCACAAAAATTAAACACTAACTGACAATTCCAAAAAGCGCCACCTAAGTAGCTGGTGTAAGATAACTAAAAAGGTCAATAACTTTCCTAAAAAAAAAAAAAAAATTTTAATACAATAAAAAGTTAGGAAAGATTAGCTGATTTGTAAAGTACTATCTCCCATAAAGGGGATAGACGTAAGCCGTCGGATCTGTTTAAGTTAGGAGAATGAAGTAGAGTTTCACATGCGTCTTTATAAAGGCGTTCCATGAGAAACTGACTTTTGTGAAGAACTCTTGTCTTTCTCCAATGAACTCTGTGTCTAGTGAAGATGGCATGTTCTGCAAGTCCAGAACAGTAGGGTTCTTTAGGTGGTGCTTTTGGGAATTGTCAGTTAGTGTTTAATTTTTTTGCCTAATTGTACTGAAGATGCCTGTGACACACAGGCGAAAATTATACTATTAAATAATATTTCTACGTGAGTTTTTCCGTTATTTATTATGTATAGTTATGTCTACTCACGGTTTACCTCTTTTAAAACTTATCCATCTAGAAAAAGTAATGGAAATGCAAGTATTCCAGTTATTTCTTACAGTAAGAAATTTTAATGTATATATATATATATTTATGAATGATGAGATGCATATATATATATATATGCATCTCGTCTTCCTTTTTCACTCTTATATATATTTATGAATGATGAGATGCATGTATATATATATGCATCTCGTCTTCCTTTTTCACTCTTATATATATTTATGAATGATGAGATGCATGTATATATATATGCATCTCGTCTTCCTTTTTCACTCTTTTACCTTGCAGCGTCAAGGATTCATTAATCATCGGACCTCAAACTGTTCACAGGATAAGGTAGTCAGCTCTACGCCCCAGTATATCTTATGTCTGCAGTGTTGAGTTCTCAAGGCCGGTTTGCCTGCTTTGTGGGGGGGGGACCCTACTGCCCAAGACCAGTTAATTTGGCTAGGGAAGATCCTTCAGCTCCTCATGTCACCGACGGGAATCAAATAGACACTTCTTTTGTTTTTTAGTGGAGCAGTTTACACTGCAAACTGAAGAAATACATTTGTGAGAGGAGGAAATTCAGAAGTTTATATATATATATATATATTTTTTTTTTTTAATGTAAAATATGCTACAACCAAGTTCTTTGAGTATAAACTTATATATTAAATTTGTTTCATTTCTACATACCTTTCAAGTTTTTTTATTTTTCCAGATACTTGAATATAGCATATAACTCATTAACATCAGACGTTATCTATTCTCATGGTCCCAGACTTTGTTCTCTCTCAAGACTACAATTTGTGAAGATGTCATACCCAGCAGAATATTGTAATGATGAAGACTCTGATAACTCAGAAAAAAGACTTCATTTTGAAGCGAAATTATCTCAGTTAATGACCCACTCAAATAATCGGAAATGCTTTGTTTACGAACACAGTACATACTTAATATACTTATATTTTTCAAGAGTATCCCTGACCTGACTTGTTTAAAATGCAAAAAAACTGTTCCGACTATGTTTAATTGTACAGGTCTATGTAAATAAATTATTCGAAATGCAGTTTAAGATTCAAAATATAGAATATATTTATTAACACAAATTCAGTTCAGCATTTATATTTACCTTCTAGAAGAAGCATTTATCCAGCTGCTTTTCCACCTTAATTAAGGAATGTACCAGATATTATGATTGTTTACTATCAACTATGTTTTTTCCCACATTCACCACCACTAGGTTTATAAAATGCATGACAAAATTCTCCTAACTAACCAATTTTATAGTAATTTTGGTTTCTAGACCTTTCAGCAGTGAAATATATGCCCTTACCTTCTCCGGCCTCATTATTTACCAGTTTATGGACTGGTCAAACACAATGTATTACATATATCTCATAGTCTCAGTGGCAATTCCAAGCCATACATCGAGATAAGAAATTTAGGTTCAAATTAACAAAAACTATGACTACAAGGAGGGAGGGGGGGGTCATTTTTATGTTAATGTATAAACAATACACTGTCCTTAAGCAAAAAAATAATTCAACTTCTACACCTTATATAATCAGGGTCGCATTATTCCCATTTATAAGGCCTTGATATTGCCACATTGAACCACTACATACAAATTTGATCATCTGGATTTCTGAGGATCTAGATATAAGTGATCCTCTCTAGGTGTAATAGATAATGACTGGCTAATCATTCATGGCAGATACTGTACACCAGAATTAATGTGCATAACACTTATGAGTCAAACTTCATTCTACACAGTGTGTTACCCGAATACATTCCTTTCTGTTTGCATATCATCTCTGGGTGTAGTACCTGCTTTTAGCAGATTGTTACATGCTCTTATACTAAATTTAAGCTAAAGCTAGCATGTAGTTCTTATTTTACTGCAGATGGATTAGGTTATTCTTTTTGAAATATCTCACATTTTAATTAAGGGATCAATAAATATTTTTATTTTGCTACTTTTTCCATATTATGTCTCAATTACTTTAATATATCTTCTGACCAGATATTCTAGAGCTCATCACAAGCATCCTTCTCATTCAACCAAGTAACCATATCTATCTAGACTCAGAGCCCATCTTCAGCCTGATTAAGGTTTTGTATAGCAGAACTGTAACCTATTTATTTCTACAATCTATTATGCTTTCCTCATAATTCTAGTATTTCTAGGACTAAAATTTTAGTTCTTGTGTAGCATCATTAAAATTCCTCATATGTACCCCAAGAGGGTGTACAGTATAATTATGATAGTACTCCACAAAAAGTTTACATCTTTACTACCATTCTCTCAATCAGCATGTGACAAAAGGAACTCGTTGTCAAAGTGTTAGATCTGATTATAGTGTTAGAGTAGGTTTCAGTTAACGACTTAACCTATTCTGCCTCTGGTTGATGACAGTGATCATGCAGTACTCACTTGGAAAGTGGCTAAGTTTATGAATGTTCCATTCAGAAACTGAAGGTAATGATGATGCGATGTTCCTGGTGGAAATCAGGTGCCCATTCCTATGTATAAAGATTCTTCTCATCGCTGTCTGATCCCTGAGTTCAGCACAGATCTCATTGGGAAGATTAAGAGGTCCTGAATTATAAAGCAGGAAATTATGATCACATGAGGAGCATGCTGGGTTCTGCACCATAGTATCCGTTGTTGGATGGGAAGATATCGACAGTTCATAGGAAGTGTTTAAAGAATACTTAAATGATGCGATATCAGAATGCGTCCCCACAGTTTGAAGAATAAATAGAGTAGGAGTGAAATGGAATGATGTGGAAGAAATACTGTGTGCATAAGGATGATGTCAGCTGTGATAATTATAAGTAGCAGGCCAGAAGAGTCAAGTGTCGTATACGGGAAACTAGGTCTGGGTATGAAATGAAACTGGCTCTTCAAGTTAACCACAACCCAAAAGAATTCTGTTATGCTGCAAGTAAAAGAAAGAATGAATTTGAAAGAATAACTCTACTGAATGCAGGTGACTGATGCAGAAGCGATTGTTCAAGTAATGAGTAGCCATTTTGCTAAAAGTTATCAACCTGGCATATGCAACACTGAACTTGCCACTACCTCTTTTTTGTATGAGGAGAAAATACTACAGCTATTGCACAAACTAAATAAGAATTCTGCAATAGGAACTGAGGGGATAGACATGTACGCTTCTGTATATCAACGGAAATGCAAACTTCCAGGCAGTTCCTATTAAATTATGTATTTATTTATGAAAATTGGTATCTTATCCAATCATTTTAATATTGCTGAGTTACTGAAAAAAAGGAGCTATTGTATTGTAATGTTCTGTCCATCAGCATCCCGTTGCAATCCTAGTTGCATCAATAACCTTTATAATGAAAATAAGCATTGCAGAAAATGTACATGATTTGCATCTTGGGATAACTTATTAACTACTAATCGTTTTGATTAGTCAATATAGTATTGTCATACACAAGTTTCCCCATTCGTAACAACCCTACCCCCTTTTCGCCAGTCACTCATGTCTCACTTCTAAGTAGTATTCATTTTCAGCCATTAGCACTGAGAATGACGAAACTAAATCACACTTGGCTCAAACTTCCGTTCCATAAGATGTTATTCACAGCTGAACTGGCTATGTAATTTGAGTCTCAGAATAGGGAAGATTCTACAGGAGCAGAAAGAATGTATGGCAATCCCATTGCACAAAAGTGGTGCAAAGACTGGTGTATCCAACTATTGACTAATCAGTATCACAGGAGTGGTGGTAAAGATTTTGGAAAAGTTGGTTGGGGCTTGCATTCAAAAATGGGTTGGCAGAGGATTTCTACTTTGCAACAAACAGCGTAAGGGAAGATCATGTTTTAGCAACTTGCTCACATTCTATAATAATCTTACCACTGAATTAACAAGGGGAACAGATACACCATGATACTTTTGGATTTTGCTAAAGCTTCTGACAGAATACAGCATGGAAGACTATTGCATAAACTGGAGAATATGGGATCAGATTATAAACTATTAGCATGGATAAGAGGATGGCTGACTGACATATCAAAAAGTTGTATATATGGGGATGTGAATTACTAAGATTGAAGGTAACCAGTGGTGTGCCTCAAGAATCAGTCCTTGGTCCATTGTTATTCAATCTGTACATTAATGACATTGGGGAAGTTGAAGTTCAATGGTCATATAGCAAAAACTGTAAATATAACTCAGAAAATTGTAATGCTGAAATGAACCTTGACAAGTAAAGATAAGGAAGTCATTTTGCCTCTTTACGAGGCCATGCATACAGAGAACATACCCAATTTACAGACAAAAAATACTATGATGGGCAATGGATGGCGTTGATGATAGTAGTGTCATAGTTGGATAATTCAGTAATAGTGGAGAGAGTGAGATGTATTTAACCAATTAGAGTAGTGTGCCCTCCCACGATGAGTCCTTGGACTCCCTGGAGGTGTCAGGTAAAAATAATTTCAGTAGATGGAATTTTTCATTTTAAGGAGGGTAAGGAAAGGACATGAAGTCATCCTTGGAAGTTGAGAATGGATGCTGTCAAGAAGAGGATAAAGGATAGATTTTTCTCTCATAGAGTGGTGTGTGATTGGAACGGATTGCCATTGGATGTTGTGTGTGCAAGTAGCATTAATGAATTCAAGAACAGGTATGTCAGTTGTTGTGAATAGTATGGCCACTCTCTCAATGAGTTCCTGATTCCTTGGAGGTATCTCTTAATAATAATAATTTTCCTTTGAATTAATCTGTTAACTGTCAAAACTCCAATATTATCAGATCTTATATTTTGGTGTTTCAAAGCACTTCTTACTGTATATTTACTTAAAATCTTGGTATTCCCCTGGATCTTTTCCCTACCTGCTTGAAGAAGTGCCTTAGATGATTAAAATATCAGTTTGACAAAATTCTCTAAATTGAATAACAGCTGTAATAAATTTTATCTGAAAATCAACAATAAAACAATACGATGAAAACATTCCTGAATTTTAATAGTGTCACGTTCCTTCATAATATCCTCATTTTTAATATGATACTGTCATTGATGCCACGTTCATTCCCCTAATCTTTCTCAGAACTCTATGGTCTTTGGTCAAGTGTTATTTCTAACTCAGCTCTCAGATCCATAATTTACAAATGGTTTGAACACAGTCTTGTTTGGTGTTTTGACTAATTTCTTCTATTTCATATAAATTTATTAAGCAGACTGCCTACCATAACAGCTTTGCTAATTCTATTTCAATATTTAATTTGCCATCCTTACTAAAAAAAAATTGTACCTAAATGTCTTCCTTGTACTATAGATTTTTTTATTCAGGATGCAGTTGATGTTTTCAGTATTACTGCTTATTCTCACTGTATGTCTTTATTGCTAGAATGTTAATTCAATTATTTTATTAGTAGTTTATTAATATATGTACCTTGCTAGTACAAAAACAAGTGACTGGCAAGCAGAACTGCTAAATTCTAAATAGAATTTAGCAGTTCTGCTAAAAGTTCTGCTTTGAATATTCTTGGCAGTTGTTCCTGTTAAAGATTTCCCCTAATTGTTTCCTGTCTTCACGTGATTCTTAAAATTAAACCTTCATGAAGAAGCAACTTTTCAACACATAAACATTGCTGTCAGAAATACTGATACCTTTTGAGCCCTTTAAACAGACATGCAGATGGTGCAGCAGGTCAAATTCTTAGCATTCCAGTGGTTTTGGACAGCCTAGAAGGCGAGGCAGGATGTGTGATGAGACAATAGCACCCAGAAGTCGTTAATGGCTGTGATTGGTTATTGCATGAAGCAGTTCAATTGAATGTTGTCATTTGTCATGAGTTTTTGTTTCCTGAGTTTCACCTGTTTTATGCATACAAAGTGTGAACTGATGTGTTTATGACACTGATACAGATAAGTTTTTTCATCCCACACCAGAGAAGATAATTCATTTTCTTTTTCTAAGGAATAATTTAGATAGAAATTACTCACAACTTTCTCAATAGCTTCTGTGATGTGGTCGTCTGTAAAATAGTTTTTGGTAGGCGTGTTTGTGGATGAGGAACAAGATGGAAAAACAGGAGAAACATCTGGCAGTGTTTTTTTCTTTTTCAAGAGTGGTCTCTTTCACTATCTGAAGATGATGAGCCACCTGCTCGTACTCTGCATCATCAGATGAGCCCTCAAAAGGATGGTCTTCTTCTTCGGACATCAATTCGTCCAAAAGTTTTTGCAATCTTTGTTGCTATATCTCGTAGTCACCCATATTACTAAAATAATGATGTTCTCAAAACTTTCAATATTTTACATCAGAATTACATAATGAAAAGAAGTATCTGTTTTTTTTGTTTCACTATATCACTTAGCTAGCAATAAAACAAGTTTGGATTTCTTAGTATATTTGTTTACCGAGTTGTTGTGACTTTGTTTTGTCGCAACTCGGTAAACAAATATACTAAGAAATCCAAACTTGGTAGATAGGTTATATGTGAAATGTGCATGCCTCACATGGCCATGTGGTGTTTTATTGTTGGCACAGTCTTACTTTGCTCAGCAGGCCACGTGAAACACAGGTGTGTCACGTTGAATAAACGTCTCAACAAAAACAAAAAATTGTTTTCACAGTTAAGTGAAATATAATCACTAGATTAACATAATATGACAATTCACCACAGTGGCCTGTGAAGATGGAAAAAAAAAAATTAGTATCGTGGCAGTTAAAGGTCTGTATATTGTATTCCTTGGAAAATGCATCAGGGGGAAAACTGTTCAATAGTACAGCAGTTGCAGGGATGAAGGAGGAGAAGAAACTTGTTCTGTGGGTTTCAAGGTGCACTGTCAAGTGATGTTGAGCAGCAGCTGCACGTGATTTATTGTCAACCTCAGTTATGTCACTGGTCATGGTAAATCTTGAGAATTCTAATACTTGATCACTACAAGGTTTGTCAAATGAAAAGGAAGAATGGAGTGTACTGTCATCATCAAAGCTATAGATAGGATTGGAAGTCTGAGAGAGCAGCTCATTTATATATACAAGAAGAAGAGAGTAGGTGAAAGAACAGAATCCTGAGATACACCTGTGTTGCTGGGAAAATCTGATGAGAGTAGACCATCCACCATGACAGAGGGGTCTACTTAACAAGTGACCATTGAGAAAGTTGGCAATCCAGTTGTAGAGTGAGGATGGCAGTTTGTTAAGTAGACCCCTGTGCCAAACCCAATCAAATGCCTTTGAAATGTCGAGGGCAACCACGTTTCTCCAAATTTCTCCATGGCTTAGGTCCAGAGGTGAGTGGTGAAATCCATACTGCTGGTCACTGATTAGTTGGTATGACCTTCAAGCTTGTTCCATTAAGAACAGAAATCAGATATTCTGGAACATGTATAAGTTATGTATTTTAGTCCAGGCCAAAAAATTCATAAAAGGTATGCCATCAGCCAAATTTATTATCAACCTCAGTTTATGTCACTGTTAATAAATTGGGAAGAGTTGTTGCTGTCTAAGAGATAGCAAAAAACTATAATTATATATTATAATATGGGCAGGATACACAAACTTTAGAGACACAAAATAAGATAATGTGAAGGAGATAGTGGTGGCATGCATAGATGGAGGATTATGTAGTATAGAATGGAGTGTCCTCCCATGATGGTGTAATAATATTTCCAAACTGACACCTCTATTCCCCTCCTCCCATGCCAGCTGTTCTTTATATGAGCCAGAAAAAAATTTGGTTGTAAAATAAGTCATAAGTTATAAATATAACTGGAACACTAATAAACTGGTTCACTAATGTTATCTATTAGCATTCATATGTTAACAAAACTTTGATTTTGAACTGCCTGCCAACAATTAATACAATTGTGTTATCTTGTATCAGTTTCCCAATTTAATCTTCAAAGATTTTGAAGTAATTGAAAGACTCCATAGTCGATAAAGAAATAAACCAAAAAAACAGCTGATAGAAGTATTTCGTTAAAATTGATGAAAACACAATGCTTCATATTTTAAAAAAAAAAAAAAAAAGGTAACCTTGTACTAATATGGCATAGCCTTCTACTGGAGTATTTCATAAACATCTCTGAAAATGAATACACGCTTTTTTAATACAGATTCTGCTTCTGTAGTTCTTTCATTTGAGCATGCATAATTCAAATGTACTTCATTTATCTACATTTGTTTATGAGTAGCATATTCATTACAAAGTGAGCTGATTCTAATTTTTAAGTATGCCACTTTTAAAATGATCTGAGTAGGGACAAGGTCTGATGCCTCCAGTGTTCAGTTTTTTCTAGTAGTTATAACATTAGACGGACGAAGAAGACAGTTAAGATTATCTAGTTAAATAATACAACGTTGTGTAGCTGTAAGAAGAACTGTTATCATCAATATCTTCTACTTACATATGTAGCCTGATGATTGGTTATGGTCAAGTAAATTTGCTTTCATAAGTGAATGAACCAATAAAATAATAATAATAAAAAAAAACTACCTTCACTGAAGCCAATTTTGAAAGAAAGCTTTTAATCCAGTTGTCTTTATCCAGCAATTCATGGATGGCACTCAGCCACAGGGACAGTTGTTGAAATTGATTCAACAATATCAGAATCATATCAAAATAGCAAAATTTCTGCATATGGAGCCAATTTTCTAAGATGATGTGACTGGCAACCATATTTTTAGACCTTCACCTTAAAAGAATGTCAATCACACAGGACTTATTTATGAGCAATATCCTCCGTGATATAGAAAAAATGTCCATATGGAGAATCATACAAAGCAAAATATTTCCTTTGTATGATTCAACCCCTTTATTTATAAATATATATATCTTGTAAACAAACTTTACAAATGACAAATGATTATTATAAAAGAAACATACCCTCATTAGAATAGATTTAATTATTCAAAAAGCATATTAAAGAATGTAGTCAGTTTAATTTTTCAGAACTTTATCTGATTAATGACTAATATAATATATATATATATATATATATATATATATATATAGCCAAACATTATGACCACCTACCTAATATGATGTTGGTCCTATATGTGGCCCCCAAAACAGATCTTATCTGGTGAGGTTGACACTATAAAATTTCTAAATGTTTCTTGTATCTAGTACCAACAGGTAACCAGCAAATCCCTTAACTCTTTTAAGTTATGTGGTTGAGCTGCTGCAGAGCAGATGTACTGTTCCAACACAAACCACAGATGCTTGATTGATGTCTGGAGAATTTGCAGGCAACAGCAATACTCGGAAGTCTTCCTCATGTTCCACAAACTGTTCTTGCACAATCTGGGTAGTAGATAATGGCATGCTGCATTATCCTGCTGAAAGAAGGCACAACCAGAGGGGAATACCATTGCCATGAATGGATGTACCTGGTCTGCAATGATGTTTAGGTAGGTGGCAGATGCCATAGTTTCCTGCACACGAATGACTGGACCCAGGGGTTCCAAGCAGAACATTGCCCAAAGCTTTACACAGCCTCCACTGGCTTGTTTTCATCCCACGTAGCCTCCTGGTGCCAATTCCTCAGGTAAACAACACACACACACATGCATCAGCTGTATCACAAGTTACATGGTGCAACAGGAAATGAGATTTGTCGGACCAGACAACCTCCTCCTACTCATGAAATATAGTTTTGATGCTCGTGTGCCCATTTGAGGCACTTTCAATGGTGAATCGAAGTTACCATGGGTCTATGCAGCCCCATTTTCAGCAGGGTCTGATGTACACTGTGTTGTGACACATAGTACCCATCTCCGGCATTCAAACTACTGGCGAGTTGTGCCACAATAACCCTCCTGTTGGCTCATACCATCCAGGATAGCCTTAGCTTACCTTGAGCATCGATGGGCTGTGTTTGGCCCACACCTTGCCAGCTGTTTGTAGTGTTTCCTTCCTCGGACCACTTTTTGAAGATACTCACCACAGCTGTCTATGAGCACTCCACAAGCCTTGCCTGCATGGCAATGCTCTGACCAATTCATCTGGCCATCACAATTTGGTCTTTGTCAAACTTGTTTGCCTTTCCCATCTGTAGAACAAGAATAACACTGATTAACAGAGCACAGTATTGTGTTATTTATACTGTTTCATGACCTGCACACACACAGTATCATTACCCTGCAATTGTTTCGATTTGTATGAAGATACACTGGTCATAATGTTTTGGCTTTTCAGTGTGTGTGTATGTGTAAGGTTTATAAGGCAGAACACCAGAATAAATTCATAACATTTATTTACTTAATAACACAACGTTTCATTCCAATTGCACAGAATTTCTTCAGGTGTAAATAAACAAACTGGTAGACAAAACAGTAAGGACTAACGAAGGTGACAACTGTTATACAGTTATATAAGAGAGTTTGATGTTATTTTTAAAAAAATTATTTCTAATTGTTCCGAATGTTCTGCATGTTTACACATCCATGTAAATGTTCTTGATTAATGAAGGCTAAGATAACATAACACAGACATACTCATTCAACTTTTGCTATCAAAATTTCTTTAGGTACTTTCCAGGACAGACTGCAAAGTTAAGGCCCTTGCTGAGAACGACTTGTTCCACCATAGACAAGACATGCTTGGATTTATTAACAACTGTTTTTTCAATGAAATGTTGATTATGAGGTTTTATCTTCTGTATTTTGTTCACTGGCTCAATTCAAATCAGCACATGCCATAAATGCAGCATAATCTTTCACCTTTAGAACGAGCTACTCTCAATAAGCTTAGAAACAATTCTGACATGATCTTAACTGCAGACAAAGGAAATGCTATGGTTATCCTTGACTCAGATGATTGACTATAAAGTTAGACAGCTTCTTAACACACTTACTCTATTATGGATCATAACCCTACTAGAGAGCTTCCAATTGTAACAATAACCTTTTAAAAACAACCTATGAATATGAATTTAACAGAAACCAAACTAGCTCTCTGTTCTCTTCATCCTCTTCCTCCATGTCTATATGAGACTCCCAGAATTCACAAAGGAGACACACCTCTACGTCCAATAGTAGAGGGATAGATTCTCCAACACTTCTTGCCAAACTACTAAAGGGCCTAACAGGACAATCACTATCCTTTGTTAAAAACTCCGAGCATTTTGCTTCACGCATCAGCAATATTATCCCTGATGAACGTGACATTTTAGTAAGCTTTGATGTAGTCGATTTGTTTACCAATGTTCCTACTGATGATGTACTTGCACTGGTTAAAGATAAATTCTCTAAGAAGGTATGGCACTCCTCAAACATTACTTCATCTGGATACTTCAAATATAAAAATACAATATACAAACAGAACTCTGGTCTCTTCCTCCACATCTATATGAGACACCCTTGTACATCCTCTGGGCAGTCTTCTTTTGCCAGTTTTAGCAAATCTTTATATGGAAACATTTGAAAACAAGGCCCTAGAAGAACACCATCATAAACCAAAATTATGGAAAAGGTACATCGATATTGTACCTTTATATATTCTTAGTCTGGAACCATGGACTACCTTCACTTCTGCTTTTTCATGAGTACCTGAATCATCAACAGATCTACTAAATAAGGAATCAGGTAAATTAAAAATGTTTATATTTTTCAAAGCCTATACCATACTGACAGATATCAACATGCCTCATCCCATCATTATAGACTAAAAAAGATTGGTCTCATTTCCACACTAGGAGCAAGAGCCTGCTGACTCGTCACTGATAAGGATGAACTAGCTAAAGAACTTCAACATTTAAGAAACACTTTCCTTCAAAATGGTGAGCATGCCATCTCCCGACATGAGACCACAGAAATTTCTAATGACGAAGAAAACAGAGGATTCATCAGGTTCCCATATATTAGCTCTGGGTCCATAAAACTAGCAAAAATACTTTAGGAATATAAAATCAAAGTAGTATTTATCCCCTTTATCATGATGAGATCACTACTAAGATCCGCAAAACCTCGACATAGCTGATAAACACCCGGATATTGAAGTGGGCTATGGAGCAATTGCTGGTCATCTTACTATGGACAGACAGAAAAATTAATTGAACAACGCACTGAAGAACACATTCGAGATATTGAATACCATAGAAATAAAACCTCAGCTTTGTCATCACATGTGCTCTCTCTTCAGCTGACCCGTAAGATGCTTTGCAAATGAGATAAAGTTTTATGGGACCATTGCTATGATACAACAGAAAGAAAAATATAGGAATCTTTGGAAATAACATTAGATCTAAACATTTAAATATTAACCAAAGCATTAGCTTGTCTGAATACATCCCAGCCTTCATTAATCAAGAACATTCACGTGAATGGGTAAACATACGGAACAATTAAAAATAATTTTTAAAAAGTAAATCGATCTCTTTTATATAACTGTGTAACAACTGTTACCTTTGTTAGTCTTTACTGTTTTTTTCTGTTAGTTTGTTTATATACACCTGAAGAAATCCAGTGCAATTGGGATGAAACGTGTTACTAATTAAATAAATGTTATCAACTTATTTCAGTGTCAAGCCTTAATCAAATATTCATGAACTGGCAAATTTTACATACTTATATATTAGATCATTTTTAGAACTCTAATTAATGTAGCAATGTGATTATATATGATTGCACAGAAGTCAATTTTCTAGCGAAATCACTTTCTTCTGCAATTCAGATAAAGCAAAATTTGAACTCTGACAATTAAAAAAATGCAGTCAGAACTAAAAAAAAAATCGAAGTTTGAATTCCGAGTACTTGGGCGGTATCAAAAGTAATGAGCAGAGTCCAAATGCATACATCTACTGAGATGAATATTATCATGGAATTCTAAATATATAGTAGTAGCAACATCTGTTTGTTACAAATAAACCACAAATCAGGCACTGCTTCATGTCACCTCTATATAGTGCAGAAAAATGTTACCAGTGACATTGTTTCCTCACTGTGCTATGATCATCCTGGTGAAGGAGAACAATCTATATATGTTACTTATGCAGGCCATTCTGGTGTGTTGTGTATGATGTTCACACAAGCATTTGCCTGCAGAGACAGAAGTTCACTGAAACATTTTAAAGATAGTAATATGGACATCACTGATCACAGCCAACTGAGAACCTCTGCATATCATTTCATCATTGTGTTATCAAAATCTTGAAGTAAAATGTGGCTACAGAATCCAGTGCTGGCCTGGTTGGTCAAGCAGTTATCATATTTGCTCTCCAACCTGTGGGCATGGAGGGCTGTATCTATAGACATGAAATGAATTTCATTCCTGGTGTGAGACCACCCTACTTACTAGAAGCTTGAAATGGCTTGAAAAATGTCCATGTTTGGTTTCTAGAACAGAATTTGCAGATTATGAAAACACTGTTCTAAAAACCAAAGAAGGTTTCTAGAAAGGAGTGATAAATAAAAAAAATTATGGGGGGTCTCTTAGCCCTCCCATGGTACTAACATACTATAAATGTACAACTCTCTGTGGGGTAGGAGCCATATAAATAAAAATAAAATAAAAACATGGTTAACTTTGATGATGTAGAAATATCTGTTTGGTTACCAGTAGAGGCAGAAGGTGGATGAAACAATGAAGGATCAAAAGATCAAAGATATCAACTTTACCCCGGTTAACCAAGAACTCATTAACAAAATGTGAAACTCAAAAAGACTCATTATTGGAAAAGACCATAGCTGTGTTACCTCAGATATGTCAGCTTGTTCTCTTGCTAAGCATATGTCATTTGGTTTCTGAAATGGTACCATGTCAGTTCTCCAAAGAAGATCAAAACAATGATCTCAACCAGAATTGTTCTCTGATATGCATACTGGATGATCTGCCAGAGGATCATTGCTGCAGCTTACTATATTCAGATGCTCACAAAAATACATTCACCTCACAATGCATATTCTCAGGCTGCATGTGGCAGAAATAATAGAAAAGAACAGCTGGGGAACTGCTCTCCTCCACCATCCTTGCAGGACTTGCCTCCCCTCAAGACTACTTATTTGGACCTTTGTGGTGCATTTCCCTTATGTGATCTTTGAATGGTCCAAATAAGTAGTCTTGAGGGGAGGCAAGTGACCAGCTACAGTGTCCACTTCATCAGGTTGCATGGACTTCTTTTCAAGTATGAATTTGAAGCTCTTGCACTGTTTGAAAGTAAACATATGTTATTACCAGCGATAATGGTTTCATTAATTTATGTAATTTGGTTTATGGTAAAATAATATTTGCTCATTACCTTTTGGTACAACTCCCATATAATAAACTTCTGTTGTATTCATACGGAAAACCGACCAAAAGGATTTTAATTTCTGTTACATTACTGATAATGTTTAATCATACATTCGTCAATACAGATGCATTGTTCTCTCTCAATTAATATCAATAGATCCATTAGTTATTCATGACTCATGAAATATAATCATGTAAAGTGATAAGAAAAACTTTTTTTTGGAATCATCATGCATTTACTGTGTATGTGATGCTGTTTTAACCCTATCTAGCTTTTGGAGACAAAGGATGCAGTTCAATATCATTACTTCTTTTTTTTTTTTTTTTGCAAATATAATATAAATTACATAACAATCTGAACTGGGTGTATAATCACTCATCCTGCAGTAAATTATGGATTTCAAAATTCATGAAATATTTCAATAACTGTCCTCTTTTAGTTTTATTCATATATAAAATTTATACAATTTGGTAAAAGTAACTAACAAACTATGTCTCAGTAGGAGATCATTTCTGCTAATTAAAAAAAATGCCTTTGATGTCTAGAACAAATGAGATTTAATTAAGTAACACTGCAGCTTATAAACTACGTCTAAAGCAACAGTTAAAAAAATAAATAAATCCCAGGAACAGGAATGGACTACCAGGATTTCCTAGTGGGCTGTCCTTGCAAATGAACTTAAACATCTGCCATGTTTTTTTTTTTTCTTTTTTTTCAAATCATTCAAGCATGATTTTTATTCAGGAAATACAATTGTATAGAAAAATGCTTCTCAAATGTTCCAGG